>NW_026623507.1:492105-600922 GCF_030028575.1 Malurus melanocephalus
CCTACAACGCTCTCGGGCTACCTTGAGTGGTGAAATTGAAGAGTGCAGGTTTATCTCGCCCATTTGGTAACTTGACGTTTGGGTCCCGTAGTTCATCGAAGAAAGAGTGGGCGCAGGCCTCCAGGGGAGTCAGGCGGGCGGTGGGGGTGTACTCCAGCAGGCGGCTACATAGCGCAATTGCTTCGGGGGGAGTGCGGGGCCGGAAGACCTGTGGGGACAGCAAAAAAAAACAAACAAGGAGAAACACGTTGTATGGCTGTGTGTCATCTTTCTGGCGACCAGAAGCAAGTCAGAGCAATTAAACCTCTCATTGCCCAGCAAGCTGGAACGAACTTGCGGTTTGTGCTAATCAAAGTCCTGCAGTAAAGTGTGGGAAAATGCAGTTCCTGGGGTTGAGAAAGGGTTAATTGCAACGCCTTGCACTAAGAGTGAAGGTGCAATGCCAGCAAGAGACTTCATGAGAGCGCACTCAGAAAAAAACAACTCTGAGAATGAAGGGGAAACTCATTCAAAAATCATGACAAACACACACGGGTGCTACCAGCCATGCATATGGGGTGGAGTGAAGGTGGGGAACAGGGTTCAAATGAGCAGGATTCACAGAATGTAAAAACATAATAAACCCCCACTACAGTTTTGTGTTGCAGTTTTTCTGGCTAGTGAAGGAAGTCTTACTAACATGGACTTTTGCAGGCAGGCAGGTCAGACTGTTGCTATGGAGGCTGCTGTTCAGCTTTGGAGAACAACAAGGAAAGCACGGGTGGGGTGCAGGAAATGTCTAGCTCCAATTTGCAAGTTACTCCTTCTGTGACCTTATTCTGGCAAGTTACTCCTGTAAGTTTACAGGGATAATTCCTGCACATTTGGTATTTGTAAGGACAGCTGAAAATTGYGTCAAGAAAACCAACTATTTTAGGCTAAGAGATTTTTACTTTGATTACAAAAAGGAGTTCTTCACTGCAGCTTTGTTTTAAACCACTAAGAATGGTTCTACCCACTGCTAATCGCACTCTCATCCTCCTTTCTATTCCATTATAAGCAAAAGAGGAGTTAATCATCTACATAACCTGGATGGCCTYCTCAAGCACTTGTCTCTTGCTATGCTGCTGGTGAAACGCAGTTTGGGGTAAAGGGAGAAGGGCGGGTGCAAGTGTTAAGTTCTGATGCCAGCATTTTTGGTAAAAATTGAGGTAATCCAAAATGCCTTTGCACCAGTGCAGGTGAACTCAAACCACGCAGCACCAAGGAGCAAAAAAAAAAAAAAAATTATAAAAGATCAAAAATTAAAATCAGTGCATGACATGCTAGTTAATCACAGATGAGAAACTTGCACAGGCACTCCTTTAGTAGGTTTTAAATGAGACATATATGCTCTCTTGAATGAGAACCAAACACAAAAGCCAAGTTCTGCAGGGACTGAAATTTCCTGCCCTTGGTMCCCAGCTGGGTCAGCAGCACTGGGTTTAGTGCAGTGTGTGCTGTACTAACTTGTGTGGAAAAGAAATCCTGACCTGGGGAGTCATGCAGCCATGTACAGGAAGAGCTGACTTTATTTCTACTACCAGGTTATTGCAAAACAAACCCAAAAAGTTTTCACATAAGACAAAAAAAAAAAAAAGAGGCTTTAGCTGAACACTGCTGGCAGAGAACCTCTCCTGACCACTGTGTCACCAGTGCAGGGTCACCTAAAGAGGCAGCAGAAGCTGTTTTGTGCCCACTGCCTGCAGAGCTTGGCTTGCTGACCACAGCACACAGCAGATGCAACTCCCAAGTCAGAGCCTGACCAGAATAAAATCCAAGACTATCTCCAGTTAAAAAAAAACCCTTGTGGCTTCCCCCCACCTTCCCACTGCCCTACAGTAAATTGCACAAATGAGTATGTCTTGAGGTAAAGCCACAGAAGTGAAGTTGTTCTGTATTTAATGTGAGGTTAAACTACTGAGGTCTCCCTCGTGCACCTTCATGGTGATATTTTAACAGGGTTGATTTATCGCTGYTTGAAACTTTAATACTTCACTCTTAGCTGTGTTTTTCCCCTCAATACAGCTCATATATCAGCCACTATACAGATTTTAGAACAAAAAACATTTAATTTCCTCAAGGTAAAGATGASAAGCCCTTATATTGAGAAAATTAGTAGGCAGATAGTCACAACTGTGAGAGATGTAAAAGGAGTACTTGCTTCTCCACTCAAACTCATTTTCAAATTTTCAAGTCCCTGAAACCCTTACATGCTTCCTAAAMCCTGTTATGAACTGCTCAGCCTGCCTTTGGATCTGGAATTAGTCATTTGGGGTAAGCAGTTCCCAAAGCCTGCCCTGACTGCTTGAAACCAGGAAGGGGAAAACAATAAAAATAAATATATATACTAGGAAACCTCACATGGCCTTCCCCTGCAACAAGTGGTGACTAACATATGAAGCAAGTTACAGGTCTGTGCCCATCTCATCTCTATCACTTTGTGTTACAACATTCTCCTGGCTGCTGTCTCAAGGATGCAGTTTCAACTCAATTATTCCACTTCTAGCATTTCTCTCCTTTTTTTTTTTTTTCAAGGCTAGGCCTAGTAATTTGAAAAAATGTTTAAGTACATACCCGTACTCCTGAGGTGAAATGTCCTGTTCCTGACGAGTCCTAAAGATGATAATGCAGTGAAATAATCCAAACAGGGGGAGTCAATCCAAAAGAGAATAGTCCAGCAAGGAAAAATATAGCCAATATTATAAGAAATCCATGGTGTGGGGGACATAGTAAATGTTTATACAATTAGAAACTTCAAACATCAGTCTCCATAGCAGCAAGTCCAACTTCACCACAGTGTATGCCAAAAAAAATCGATTGTACAATGGTGAGGCATAGTATAGAAACATTTCTATATGAAATTTATGTTCCAATGCCAGTGCATTTACTAAAAAAATAAAAAAAATTGAAATCAAAACTCTAACTTGAACTAAAAGGGTAATTGAAATTCCCATAATAAAGAATTTTCAGTCCTCGGTCCTGGATATAAACGTYCACAGAACCAAGTGGCCAGATTAGTTTGTCTCCAAGGGTGCATCCCACTTGTAAATCTGTCCCAGACACACAATGTAAACTTTAGGATGGTCTTGGGTTTTTCTCAAAAAAACCCAAACCCCTAGCAATTTGTAATTTGTGCTGAAGACAAAGTAAAAATCCGAGATCTGTACTTTAAATTTGGATACTTTWAATTTGTGTGTACTATGAGTACCTCAGGCCGCCGCGGATTATTCTCCATTTTGGATTGACTTCCCCCTCCACTGGATTTTGTTTGCTGGCATGATCTCTTTAGGATTCTTCAGGAACTGGACGTACCACCTCAGGAGTGCGGGTATGRACTGAATTTCTCTCTATTGCGGGTTTATTCCCCCTCATACCCGTCGCACCCGTTACTTAAAAATTTTTTTTTTCTACTCAATTTGTCCCCTCCCACCTCCCTTTTGAATAACACCCTAAGAAATAAAAGCAAAGCCCTCTATGGTCTTTTTAGCTCTTCCCATTCAACAAAGTTTCCACCGGGAAAGCTGCCCAATTCACCCACCGAGAACTACACAAGCTGCCCACAAAAATGGTTACACCAGCACTTCCATGCCACAGGGCACCGATGCCAAGGCAATGCTGGGCTGATGCTCCGTAGTGGGAAGGGGTGGGAGGACGGGCAGACAGTGGGATTTGTGAGCCATGAAGCCCCTCGCACATATATCTCAGCAGGAGTTTTAAAAAAATCTCTGTAGTTCTCAGTGAGGGAATCAATTTAGTAAATAATCCGCGGATTATTTTTAGTCTGCGGACTAAAATTTAGTGCACGGACTAAAATCCGGCCCATCGGAGCAAAGTCTGTCTCGGTCTAAAATACATTTGGGTGAAAGCAAARGAAAAAAAATAAATAAAAGAATAAAATAAAAGAAAAAAGAGAAAGGAAAATMAAAAGGAAAAAAAGCTAAGTGCACAAAGTGTTTGGGTAGACTAACATTTAGTATGCAGACTAAATACGGCCGGGCAAAAGGCACAGCAAGTCCACAAACAAAATAAAAACCAAAAATAAAACACTGACAGGAACTTTTAAAGCAATCAAATACTACCCCACCGGCGCAGCAATTCATTTTTCTAAAATGAAACAAGACCTTGTGTAAGGCTATTTGTCCACAGGAGGGACCGAAGGCTCAAGTTTTCATTTTAAAAAATGAACCTGTTTTGGAGATAAACAAATGCAAAAAAAAGGCTTTACATACAATATTCTTCAAGAAAAATTTGCACTTGAATAACTCAAAACCTCTTGTTTCTGCAAAGCAAATGAATTTCAGGCTGAGACCCAGGCTGCTGTTTTTTTCTTTGGATTTTTTTTTGGATGAGTTACAAATATCTCTGGATGATCATGTCAAATGGAAATGCTGACTCATCCAAAGGCACAGCTTTTGGTGCTTTTGTTGTTTTTTTTTCCCCTCCCCCTTTCAGATCTCAATAAATCTATACCTCACCAAAAAGCTGAGGGACCAGTGCGAGTTGTTTCTTTGTTCAGGCATGCTGGTGATGCTCAAATACCGACAGACCATAAGAGCGAGTCAGCAAGGCCTGACACACTCCTCTCTCCTTCTCAAGTTGAACTGCTATCAATGCAAAATTTTTATGTTACTCCCCCTTCATTTTTCTGGAACTATCACCTTCTTCARCATTTCAAAAACTATTGCCAGGCTTAAATGCCTGTGGTGCACTACAGAGCTCTCATCCCCAAGAGAATTCAATTTGGATGAAGGCTTTGTGCACTAGCAGAGCGGTCATATTTTATATTAATTTGAAATAGTTCCTACCAGTGTAGCAGAGTTTGCACCCCTTCTGAATTTTATTTTTCTGCACATATGGAAAGACGAAAGAAAAAGGATGGAAAGCACAAAATTCTCCTATTTCACTTCACTCACATCAGCATTCAGCTCTCAAATAAAACCACATGGGGCAAGAGCTAAGTATTGTTTTAACATAATGGTTGCTCTGACTTTCAATTCATTGACATTCTTCAAACAAACTTTCCATGCACAACACGAGATCCATCGTCTTGGTGTAAATAAACCCCAAAGCCAAAGTTTCACAATGTGACACCAAGGTGCTCTTCCAGCCAGTGTGTATTAAAAGACATGATTTCATGCCATCCACCACTGTGAGTTTTGCATGCAGATTRTGAATAGTGCCTGCATGCTGTGCTTCCTAAGAGAGCAGAGGCTTCTTTATGAAAATGACATCTGTTGCTAACGCATCAAGTTTGTGACACCATGGTTAAAAATTTCCTCACCAGCTTCAGACTCACAMGCTTTGCCAAGAACCACCCACACCGCCAATTGGAGGCTAACAGTCTGTGCACATCCTTTGGTTTGTAAGCACATTTTTTATTGCACATGAACATCAGGTAAGAGATAAAGCTCCTCCCTTCAACCAAAAGCTTGTACTGTTTACAAGCCATCAATATAGAACACAACTCTCAAATTAACTTTTTAAAAACGCTATCACAAAATACAATTATTACAACCTTAAGATATGAAGCAGCATTTTGATCACCCAAGTTGAACAAAATAAGGCCTATGAGAAACATGACACATTCACAAACACAAGAGGAGAGGGAAGAGACACATGCAGTACAGCAATGTATGAGCTCTACCTGACACAAAAACCCCTGAAGCTGCATCTGAAGCTCTGCACTCTTGGGTCTAATCTTGTTCTAAATGCCTGAGAATTTCAGAATGGGATTTCTGAAATATGCCATTTGGCTATTTTCAAGTCATAAAACTCTTGATACAAAYGAAGGTTAAAAGATGTTAAAAGAAGAGGCACTGGTATTGGGAGATATTTTAAAATATATACAAGCCCCCCAAYATCTTTCTCTGATTAAATCCCTCTATGTTTTTTCTAAAAGCAGATCAGAAATGGTAAATATAGCAGCTCAGAAACGCCTTATTAGTCAAGAATTCCTGTCTGATGGCACTTAGACAGGGGAAAATGAAGTAAAGACAGAAGGGTTAAGTGGCTTACAAATGAGCCAACACAGAACTGGGAACAGGACCAGGAACCTGTCTTCAAAGCTACTTCTTGTTGAGACCACACACTTTTTACTGGGCTCCTTCCATTGAGGACCCTGTGGAAACAGAACAAACTAGCATTTATTACCCAGTGCATGTGCTCTGCTTCTATCGAGCTCCAAAGGAAAGCAACAAAGCTAAGCAGAACAAAACAGCTCCCCTTCTTCTGAGAGAGAACCCCCAAAAATGTACCTGTGGAAGTGCTCTCAGCCTCACTGGGACAGCTGCTGTGAACAGCCCAGACAGATGTGCTGCAATGGGATGGCTAAACTGATTGTAGATCACAGAAGACATGTTAAACCTAGAAATTTATTTCCATAGTTGCACTGATGGAAATCCTCTTCATGTTACATTAGTGCTCACTCATTTGCTGTTAAACAGTACTTTCTAAACTGCATACAAATTGGGCAGAGGCAGGGCAATGCCAGAAACCACTGGCAAACCTGGTTATTTTTCTCAGCTATATAAGATAAGAGATTTACACCGTCAAAAATCATTGCTGCTACAAAAGAAAATGGCAAACATGAACTTGCCAGGAAAACTTGGGTTTTTTTTTTTTCTTATAAGTTAGTCTCTAGCAGAGCTGTTTTCACTCTTTGCTTGGAAAGTCATTACACATCAAGCAAAAAAACATAGCAGTACTCAGATAGTGGTCAGGGCACAGTTTCACAAMAGGCATAAATCATGTCCAGTTCATGCTGGAGAAGAAAGTTCTGCCCTTCTGGCCATGGTCCCTTGTGCCAACATCCAGTCTGGGCAGAAAGGTCAGTCAGGTAAAGAAAGGTGATTCAAATCCTGAACATCTGTGTTGTTCCAAGAGGTTTTTGCTACCATGCAAAGAATAATGCATATCATAAATATGCAGGTGGGAAGTGGAGAACTGACCCTGCTCCATGAACTTAATGCCAATTACATAACTGCAATCAAAGAAACATCTCATGTCGACTGTACCTTTGTCCCTCTACAAAAGATCAGACCCAAATCTCAGAAAGACGAGCTTGCATTTTCATCTTGAATCCAAATCTAAGTCCACTTACAAGATTTCTGACAAAAGAGTTTTCGCTTTCTTTTGTCATCAGTTATAATTAGAAGTGACAAAATGAGCTGTCTGTTTATCCATTCTACTGTTTGGTATTCTTCCTTGAATCTACAGCATGAGCAGTCACTTTGGAAGCATTACAAGCAAAACAATCTGCTTAAAAACTAGACAAGGAGATTTGAACAAGGAGAGCAGGAGTACGACAGGATGAAGACATGAAASCAGTTCTGGAAGGTGGAAAAACATGCTCATGAGAGAAAAGTGATTAATATGGAAAAACATATATAAAGAACACAAATTCACACAAGAGGATATCAAGACAAAATTATCTGGCAAGTATTTTATAGTRTTAGCAGAAATTAGTTCATAATACAGGCAGAAATGAGAATGCTGAAGTCAATATCCAAAGCTACTCTTTAATGCCACCGACTGTGGCTCTGTACAACCTCAGCTGCAGCCAGAATTGGCCAACAGCTTTGGAAAAGTGCCAGAAGAGATGAACTGGAGTCTGAAGTTTCATCTTAGACACTGTTTCCCTATGCTATAAACATTTGACTTAAAGACACAGACAATAAGGCACCCTGAATGGYATAAATAATGAAAGCACCCCTAAACCAAAAAGGAAGTGCTTACAAAGTTGGGAGGAATGCTGCCCTAATCTGCCACAAATTTATTGTGAARGCAAAGTGATGCAGAGAAAAGCCCTCATGTATTCCTCCACAAGAATGCACAACAGAGGGACAGAGGCTCAAAATTAACCGAGACATGAGAGTTTTTCTCCGTCTCTTCCACTGTTAGGCAAATGACTCCTGTCTTCTTCCAACTCAACACTGACTTGGAAATTATTATTCAGGTGCCAGCTAAGTGCAGATTTGGGGATGAGCAATAAAGCCATTCTCTTGAGTACACTCAAATTAATCTTGCCAGAAGTATACTTAGAATGTATGTCTGAAAAATCTTGCAAGTACTTTCAGAACAGGAGAAACAAAGGTGACCAAACCACAGCACATTGAGGAGAATCCCTGTCCATTTTTAAGAGGTGTCTGCAGCAGAAACTCCTCCCATGTCTACACAATGGAGACAAGGAAGAGGTTATGATTACAGTAAAGAAAACAGCCATTGCTGTCACAACTTGTTGTACTGTTCTGCCCTCATGAAATATGGGCATATATATGCATACCTTTCATTATACTGACATCGTACTGGCAAACATGTGGCAGTATCCTTAGGTGGGGAAAAGAAAAAATCCAAGCCAGTCATTTTCCCCACACAGAAAGGGCTTAAACTATGTAATTTTATTACATTTACAATCTTAATGAGATCCTTTACTAGSTGGATGCAAGAGGAAAGGTGGGCTGTCGCAATTGGACATTTTACATATTTCTGGAAATTATCACAACACTGTCTTTGTTTTTATTACACTAAAGGATCTGAGAGTTGAAGATAGCATTTGAGTAATGCCAGGATAAAGGCCAGCTGTAATGGGGCCATTGGTAAGCAACACCTATCTACCACAAGCTTATGACAATTTAGACCTTTTTGCTGTCACACTGTCCCTGTCCCTTTCCAAAAGGGACAAAAGCTTCACAAAAAAACTAATCACCAAAGCTGAACTTCAACAGCCCTGTGATTCACAATCTTGCACTTGATCCCAGATTTTCTGCTTGACTTTCCACTCACACAGTGTAGATGAAGCTCAGAAGAGGAGAAACAAGTACAAATATTAGCAGCACAGATTAGACTGCACTTCCAAGAAGAATGAAGGCTCAGTGAGTTGAGGCAGCTGAAAGATATGACCCAATAAAAACACCAGCAGCAAAACCTCCAAAAAGGGTAGTAGCTTTTATTTGATGAGATGATATTGGAAACAGTGGACCAGTTTTCCAATCCAAGATATACCTGAAGACATAACTGTGTGTTTAAAAGCCTACCTATTCTTTTCTGACTGTTTTAAGTCAGTCATATTAACACCTCTGTAAAACACTGCTTGTCTTATAACTGGATGCTATTTACTTCACAGACAAGCAGTAGGATACACTCCCACAAACACAAAATATTCTATATGAAGTGAAAACAAAGGGAGGTTTGGATTAAAAGAACATTTAAGTTAYTAAACACACTGATATTCTGAAATGGATCCCCCCTGCCAAAGAACCAAAATGTCCTGGATTCATTCTTCTGAGACTGGGGTTGTAGGGATAGGGTACAGAAGAAAAGAAGAGGGAARCCCTGTTTCCAAAGAATGATTTGAGAGATTCTTGGAAAGTTCAGATTCTCTTTCCTTTTGCTATCCAGGGACATGTTGAACTCCCATCATCAGGTGCCTCATGCATGKAAACTGGTATAAAAACATGAATGGGCTACACAAAACTATATTGGAGATAAGAGAGAGARGCCTCTGTTTGCTTTATAACGAGAGACTAGAGCTCTTAAGTTACAAATTYACTTCAATCTCAAATTGTTCACAGATTGAAAAATCAGTCTGAGGATAGTCTGCACTGCAAACTCAAATTTATTTGAGTTAAATATTACTGCAGCATAGAAAAATATCAGAGTGTTAACTTGACTTCTCCTGTAATTTAAGAAGAAAGACCCTTGTTAGTTTGAAATCTCTTTCTACATGCTACTACATCACACTGAATATCAATGCTGTAATAGGATGATACCAGGCTATTTCTACTGAAATGTCTAAAATACATCTATGAAGTTAGGCTTCAAATGTCCATAAAACTTAAATTCAATATTCCAATTTTAGCCTGAAACTTATTGAATCTGAAAAACAATATTCCTTCATATATTTCTGTATTCAGTCTTAAACAATTTCTCAACCTCTCAAAAAACCCAGAAGAGATTACCTTGCACTATAGCACCAGCCACCATCCTTCTTCATCAAGCAGTGTAGCAGATTACAACAGAAATACTGAGTATCAAAGTAACATACCCATGCCTCCCAGAAATGCCTGAGAGCACACCAGAACCAGATCCATCCAACAGAAGTGAGCACCACAGAATTTCAGACACAGCCTATAGATACTACAGGCCCCAAAGAAAATTCTTAATTACCATCTAYGTATACTTTTGCAGACCAAGAAAGTTCCCTGAAAGCAAGAGCAAAGCATGGACCTTATTTTTGTATAGATTATTTGCCTGGAAACAACCAGTTCCAGACTGCATAGAAACAAACACTAGGCACCTCATCYACATAAAATTCCAAGCAGGACCTACAAACCCAACTTTGACAAATACTGATGTTGTATTAAACAGTGCAAAACAGAAAGGAAATGCTCTCATGTCTAAGAGTTTAAAGCATGGAGTTACTATATTYTCAGTAGTTCTCTCAAATATGCTGAAACTAGCTGTCTGCAAGTTATTTCATACAAGCAAAAAAATCCCTAACTKCTGTCTGCCAAGTCCTCTGGTCATAACTACTGAACAAAAATAACTACCTTCTATCTATTGTAATCTTCAGTAAATGTTCAGCTTAAATGGCAAAGATTTGTGCTTCTGAAGMTGCAACTAAAAGTCCTGTTGGCAACTACCTGTAGCAGTCTAGCTACATCACACAGTTGTAACAAAAAAACAACCAACCAACAACATTAGCACTTTCACTTCTTTAGTCATTCCTGTTCTTTGAAAGCCAAAGATCTGAAGAGGTTTTTCTCACRTGCTTTTTAACTGTAAGAGAAACTCTAAGAGGACTAYGTATGCTCACTRACATGCAATCAGATGTTGTACCAAWGTAACTGGGTAAGAAGAACCAATTCTACATAATAYTACTTAAATCTACTATGGCTCAACRTGCTYAAAATATTGAAARTARAGGACCTTGAGMAGYWATACACCAAGARGATGAGAAGGTAAGCATCATTACCAGCACCACACTGGGTAATCAGTTTTTTTAATTTAGGATTTGTGTAATCAGTTCAGATCTCATAAATGAAGTATCATGCAACCCAGTTGTAATAATTTGGTTTAAAGGCTATTCTATACCCAGCTGACATCAGGAAGAGCTGTGTGCAGAATGACTTGAGATTGAGAAGCTATGCTGCAAGCACAACTCTCCAAAACTAATTGTGGCCTAATGGAGAATGCAGATTTGATCTTTGGGCAAGCTCTTCTCAATTCTTAACTGACTCAATTTCACCTGTGATCCTTTACAACAACCAAAAAAACATCCTTTGTAAATAGAAGGAAGCTTCAGTCTTCTTGTAAAGCTTCCATTTGCCAAAAGATCTCTGTTGTGTTCTAAGAGACGGTCAAATGTGTAGAGGTGATCTGTAGGACTATTCAAGCATAAGAGAAGCATCTAAGCTAAGTATGCAACTCAACTCCATGTCCTACAGTTCATCTCTGCACTTCTGCTCCACTGAATAGTAATTTAACTGCCCCTAATCTAAATACCTTCAATGCAGGAATTCAGATGCAAACCTAATATTCCATGCTACAACGTTTTTGGACTTATTCCTGTGACTTTCACCAGGATGAAATTCTGAACTGAAGAGACCACTCTCAGGGAGTTCATCTGCTCTAATTTTTTTCCTCATTAACATAAGGTATAARAAAGCTGTGCCAGATTTACTGACCTTCCATACTATTATACATCACTTAACCAACGCACAGAAAATAACTCTAATATGGAAATGCAAATTATGGATTAGCGAAAAAAAGGAACGTAATTCATTGCAGAATATATTACAAAAACAATGATGTAATATCTGCCCTGGCAGTTGCCTGTCAGGTACATGGCTTGCTATCAATTAGTTCTAATTAGTCTATTCAGCAATTCTATGACCAGAGAGCATTTGATCCAAAAGAATCTGCCCTGGACATGTGCTCAGCTAGAAATGCCCTTTCACACACAAATACTGTTTTGCTAAGAAGGAAACCTGAGTGATGGGATAGAATGGAAATACACTGTGACTCAAGCAGCAAAAGGAAATGCTAACTACCCAGACTTCAATTGTTTAAGTCTCAATATTTAACTTATTCCACACCCAAGAGGCTAATYAAATGATTGTTATTCTGTCCCAAGGCAAATATTCATCATTGCTTGATATGTGGAAGACCAATTAATTGTGCAGCTATGTATTTGTTTCATTGCTAGCACTTTCCTCTTTGGCTATGGAGGTTATAACATTGCCTGCACATACTGCATTGGTGTCTCACTAGGAAAACTAAGATAACAAGAAATCTTAAGATGTGACTCCAAGAAAAAAAAAATCTCCACTCAACATCACACCTAGAGAATAACAAACAGAATATCTATGGGAAAGTGACTGTCAGCCCTCATCACACTCTATAACAGCATTACAGAAGTGCCACATACATCACTGCAACACTTTCCTCATTTCTATGTGACTTTTCTGCATATCAACTGATAGAATGATAGTATGTAGATATACTGCAATCTGATACAAACACACACACACACTCATTGTCAAAAAACAAAACAAAACAAAAAGCAACCCACCTATAAGAAACCTCAAAAATCCCAGGCCAATAGGTATTWCAGTGCATTGCTTCAACAGCTTTTCCTCAGCTACATCAAGTTTGCACAGCTTTGTCCCCAGCTTAGTTAAAGGCACCCAGTTTAGACTGAAAACCACCAAATCACTGAACAAACTGAACAACTTGAACTTTTACTTTCATCCCACATCTTTATTATTCAGATCATATAGACTCACCTTAGTCCATGGATGTGCCTTAATCTGAGGAAATTTGAATTCAGTATAGTTTGGATTCATTTCTCTAATTTGCTCCCTTGTAGGCGTTCCCAGAACCTATACAGGAGGAAAGAAAAAGGCAAATATGCTTTAGGACCAAAGTATGACCTAACATTGAGACAACTGAAGTCAATCTATGTACCCAGTCAGTTAATGTAGTGCTGAGAGCAAACCAACAAAACTTCTGCTCCCAGGAGAGGGATGTCCYCTCTCTGGGCATGCTGCTTCAGTCTTTGACCACTGTCCAGAGTAAAAGATGTGTTTTACTCTCTATGCTACTGCCACTTGCCCAGTCAGTAGGCAACACTGAGAAGAGATTGGTTGTTTCTTTATTCCTTCACACCACAAGGCTTTTACAGAACTGATGAGTCCCCCATGCCAAGCCTTCTCTGCTTCAGGCTGAACAGTGCCAGCTCTTGCAGCCTCTCCTTATAAGACAGATGCTCCAGTGCCTTAATCATCTTTGGGACCCTTGTGCAACATCAGCAGTCTCTTGCGGGAAATTCAGCTCATGCTCCAAGCCCAGAGTCAAAAATTTAATTATCTTATACAGTTTTTCACAAAATTAGTGCCTCTCTGTCAAACTTAGCAATATTTTGGTGGGGTAGAGAGTTCACTTTAATTAGGTTTACATAAAACAGTGCTATCAAACGCATTCATGGATTGAAGTTCACTGCATATGGCTGATTAAGGATCAGACAAGYAGTACAGACTGTATTTTGCAAGTCACAAACAGCAGTCCTCTGACAGGCTTAAAAGATCAGCCAGTTACTGCTGAGCTGAGCCAGACAGTGTCTCCTGCTCACCCCACAAACAAAAACTGTGTGGGTGTGGGTGGTGCTTCCTCATCTCAGTATTTCCACTTAAAAGAGKTAGTTTAAACCTAACCTAGATGTATCCAAAAGGCATACCACCTGTGGTTTACTTACACTAAGCTGGATATTTTTCATTGCCAGAATTTGCACAATATTATTTATGGATGTAAATTAGTCGTCGTGTAAGAAATAACAAACAATCACACATCTCTTTGTAGAAATGGGTACATTTTGAAAAGATTTTAAAATCTCTTGAGGGAGTAAGCCTGACAATATGGTACTAGTGCTTCCTTTTCAGTTAGCACTGAGTATGAGAGAAACATTGTCCTTTAGCTATATATAAAAATTGCAAAGTATCTTCAAGAAATGCCATGTTTGCTGCTTGAACCCAATTCTGAACATCTTTTTGCTCTGCAGAAAAGAAGGGGAGATAGCAGAAGGCAGGAGTTGCTCCTCTATGCTGAGCTCAGCTTCATCTTCCTATTCAAACCTGTAGAGACACTATTTTGGCCCCAAGACCTCCACACAGAATAATTTAATGTTATCACCTCATCTCATCAGACTGCACTGTCACCATCAGGCAACAAATGATCACATGATGCTGGCACAATACCTGGCTGGTTGATAAAGAAGTATCTGGTTACAAATTTTGGTATCTGTGCATATTTTCATTCTCTTAGAGGAATGGAAATTACAAAAACGCTCTCTAAAATATCAGGTAAAGAGGTAAAAGAGTAAGGTAATTGCTGAGTGAGTAATTTGTGCAACAGAGAAATTATCATCAGGTATTATGAACAAAACTTGGTATATCTTTGCTATTCAAAATATGATTTGCATGACACAAAACCCTACTTACAAAGCAACCTTTTAAATAAAGAGCAGCAGCAGAGGAAATAAACTCTGCAACTTGTTTCAGACAGTTGCTTCTTGGATAATTTGACCAACAAGTTGTACAAAATGAACAATAATATTTTGAAAATCACATCTTATGAGGATTTAAAACCTACCTAATTCTAAAAGCCAAGGGTTACTCTCAGAGCTGACAGAAGATTTTTCCGTGTGTATGTCTAAAAACACTGTTTTTGTTCAGGGGGTAAAAAAAGAGAATGTTTGCAGATTCCACACATTTTGCTCAACTTTCAAAGGAAAAAAAAAATTGAAAGGAAAATGTGCCCTTTCTCTGCTGGTTTTCTGTCTGGCACCCACCAGGGCATCATCCACCCAGCTGCCAGCCGTGTAAGGATGGTGCTGCTCTCAAAGCTTTGATGACCATCACTCTCAAACCTTTCCAGCTCTAAAAGATGAGGGGATTTCACACTCCCAAATATTATTTTCATCCCAATTCAGGGTAAAAGTAATTTTTAAAACCTTGGAAGKTTTTTTGATTACTTAAAATTATCTTTCTGAAAAACAAGAGCCATCTTCTATTCCCTCTCACCATTTCTAAAAGCTAAGTTTTCATGCCTCCCTAGTATAAACAATAGCTTTAAAAAGCATGTTTACCTCCTTTACCCTTTTCCTTCTCAAAAGAATTCCTTTAATAGCTTTTCTAAGAAGCAGCAACGAGTAGATTTATTTTTAATATAGCCAAAATTCATCAAACTGGCTCAGTTGCCAAGGCTGCTCAGAACAGGAGCCTACACAGTGCAAGTATATTTAAAGACTATAGCATCAGAAAACTCGGATTAGATAAGCAAAGGCAAYTTCATGGAAGAACCCACAGACAATGTCTGTTCATACATTTCACTAAAAACACAGCTCTATCTCCAGATGATGAGAGGGGGCAAYTCTTAAGCTCAAGCACAGGCATCTAAACAACAACACTTAAAGTTTTTCATGAATGCTTAGAAAAGAAGGTACTGAAGAGGGATCATGGTAGCTGAAAGAAGGGACTGTCGACCTTTCAGCAGCCTTCAACACATGAAATAACTGTACAAAAGGAAAAGTGACTTATATTAGCTACTCAGTGTATTTACTCTGTTCTCTTGAGATTTTAAAACAAGATTGCGCTTCCAATTTGTACTGAAAGAAGATTAAAGGAAAATAAAAACCAACCACAAAACACACTCTGAAATCCAACCAAAAATTGAAAAGGGAAGTAGATTGGAAGGAGGAATAGAAGTTTTAAAGACTATGTCAAATTCAAACTACAATTCAGAGCAGTGGGATGAATAAAATCATAAACAGTAAATTTGTACCAGTACTTCCTGCACCTTGAACAGGTTCTGTAGTGGATCTCTCATTACCCCCCAACAAATCAACACTGTTTGCTACACGATTTGAAATCGTACTTTTTGATTTGATTTGATTTTGATTTGATTCACATCAAATTTTCAGTATATTAGGACACCTTCAAGTAACCGTGGTAACAGCAATCACTTAAGCTGCTGCAAAAACYGGTCAAACTTCTTTTAAAAAAGAAGCATAAATTACTTTGCAGACTTTTTGGCAGAATTACTCAATGAAACAGCTGCTCTTGCTCTATCGACTCTGAAAATATTATGAAGCAGATGTTCCTTGGAGAGCTTTCAGAGAATCACAAAATGATTGAAATTGGGAGGACCTCTGGAGCTCACCCAATCCAAACCCCCTGCACAAGCAGCACTATTGAGAGCTATGAGCATCTCCAAGGATGGAGACTCCAAAACCTCTCTGGTTTAACTGATCCAGCGTTTAACCACCCTCACAGCAAAAACTGTGTGTTTTAATTTGTGCCCATTCTTCTTGTCCTCATGGGATTTCAAAGAAAAGAGCCTGGCTCCCTGTTGGAACSTTCCCTTTACATATTCTGTACACTGGTAAGATCCCTACTGATCTTCCAAAAATCAAAGAGCTTTTAAGAAATACAGGGCCCAATGCTGAATTATTCAGGTCAATGCAGACTGGCACATACTATTGGGGAGCCTTATGAAAAGTGATATTACCAGGGAAGAAGTTTGACTTTTTTTTTCTATTTAACACTTCAAGRATATAAAGAGAACCAAAGYAAWTACTGTAATAATAAAAATGCAGTTGTCTGATGRAATTAACTGTAACTAGAATGAAGACTCAACTTTCAAATGAATGAAGAGGAAGTCTATTTGAGATTACAAGGCATTCCTGCAAGGAAGATGCCAGGTAAACTAGTTTTGCTCTTCATTACCGATTATCATAATCTCTTAAAAAGAAATAAAGAAGCATTCTCTGCTAAGATTAACTAAGAATACACTTGCTGAGAAGCAGACACTGCTCTGATTCTCCTAGCACAAGAACTGAACACAACAAGTGTCACAGTATATTCTGTCAAGCTTTTTCTTAGACATTCATYTRTAATRGATGAAGCTCCCCAAAGGATTTTTATTCCATGAACAGGGTTTGTGAAGGTGGAGTATGGTATGTATCAACTCCAGTTCAAGAAAAGCTACAATAATAAAGAAGGGCTCACAAGAATGTCATTCCTACCAAACAAGAATGGGGGATTTATGAACCTGGAATAAGCCCTGAACTTGCATAAAGATGTTCAGTTTTGTTCTTACAATCAACTTTCATAAGAGGAAAAGATGGATTATTCAGCTCCAAAAGACACTTTAGTTACACCTCAGTACCAAGACAGCTGCTGCCCACACCTGCTTCACTATGCAAAACTGCACTGAGTCATTTATGACCAAACCCACACTGTTGCAACACCAGAGGAAAAAGAAACTGCAGTGGTTTCAACAAATCCCAGTGGAATAAAGGCCCTTTATGACAACTATTGTTACTGCTGAACCCTTGCCAAAATGTAATCAGTTAGAAGCACAGGGACACCAAGGGTTCAGAAGCACCAGCTGGCAGTAAGTGGAGAGGGGAGAAGGTGATAATTTAAGTCAGAAACCTCTAGAAAGCCATGGTTGTAGTGGTATAGTGATCTTCCMTGGGAAAACTGTGCAAGTTTACAAGGAAATGTATTCCTAAAAGCCTGATGTTTATGGCTTACCAGATGGCATAATTAATATTTCTGCAAACATGACTGCACCTTTTCAGAAAGTTGCGAGAGGTGTGCCAAATTGTTATTTAAAAATTTCACAGTGTAGACAACTCAAGCACTAAACATGGGTCAACTTGAAATAATAGCTTCAAGAGGTCTGTGGCAGAAAGTAAAATAACCTTACCCACTTTATATACACTTCCTTTCAAAAACACTTTCTTGTCAAACAATGAAAGCCAACTAAATATAGATATTTTTTTCTATTCATAAACACAAGAAGAGCTATACATCAGGAATAGGAGGAAACCCATTGTCACTGCTGACATGAATATAATTGCCCATCAACTTTTCATACTGCCTGCCTGCAAGCGCTRGAAGTGATGAATTGAGTGAGGCACAGGAAGAGCCAAGTTGTGAATCGKGGGGACATCAGGGAAAAAAATGCCAGGAGACTTCCCTTAGGGCTGAAGAGAGAAAAAGCCCATGTCAGAGGCAGGCAGGTCGTCAGCACAGGACCACATCCAATAAAATGAAACACACTCTCCTATGGCTTRCTCTCCCGGAAGAGAAGGCTCCTCTCTGCCCATTAACTACTCTGACTGGATTTATTTTATTTCAAAAACTGAGCCCAAAATAGTACCTTGACATTTGAGCATGAGCCATATATTATAATTGCAGTCTATACTTAGCATTAGGCACAGTAAAACTGTCAAGAGCCCAAAAAGTTACACATGAATAGGATTCCTGATACTATTGAACTTGCTTTTTCATACATTTTTTTCCCCCTTGCTCCCCCTTACCCAGAGAACTATGGGAAGAAGATTTTATTATTCCTCCTAAATTACCATGAAATGCCAGTTTTGGTGCGAGGAATAATCACACAGTGCAGTAGGAACCAAAAAACTCAAAGCAAACACCACCCCCACCCCATAACCCCCACTTCTTTCCTGCAGTTTTCACAAGTTGGTTGATTCATCTCATAATCTGAATAAGCAGCGTACGGAAAAAAAAATATTTCCGGTAAAGAAAACGCCAGGCAGATTGGCAGATGCTGCCCTCCCCGTGCCCAGAGCTGCTCAGACAATTATTGCTGCTTCTTTCTTTCGACAGAGATCATTTCTTTTTCTGCTTTTGAGAGGAGTAGGGGGAAGGTACTAAACAAAAACTTCCACAAGATAATTCTCTTAAAAACAAACCCATTACACTTCTGAGATTCACTTTTTGCAAGGGGAATGAAGCGAAACCACTGTCTGCAGGAACTGAAGATGCTTCAGTTTGGGAGGCATAGGCCAGACAGCTTTGCCTTAATGGTTCTGGGATGCTRTAGAGCATTTTGGGGCCAAAAATGTCCACAAACTCCCCAGCTTTCACAGGGAGATGGCAGTCCTGCAGACACCAATGCTGCACTGCAAGCTGTGCACAYAAGATAAGAGATTCTTGAAGGAATCTGTCCTGACTGAATTTCAAAGAAAAATCACTCTTGTGGTCTAAGAGCTCCTTCTTTCAAACTGTTTTCAAAACTATGTCCACTTGCACAGTGGATTTTAAATACTGAAGTGACAACTGCAACCTTCCTGGGCTGCTGGAACAATCTATCAGGTACAGGACTGTTGTCTGACTGCTCCAAGGCGTAGTGTTTACTTGTACATAATTTCTTTATGGGATCACTGATGAAATCCACACTACCACTGTGCCTGGTTCAGAAACTGAGAACATTTCTGAAGGAGATGTCACTTGAAAGGCAGTAGGGGCATGAATTTTAATGAATATATTGGGTTACCCACTTGAGATATTCCCAGCGATGGGACAACCTAACATTTGGAATAGCTAGTGAGAGCTAAAAATAAAAAGGAAGAGTCACCATTCAAGATCAAAATTTGGAAAAAGCACAGCACATGATTTCTCTCCTGTAATAGCATGAGTATTCAAGAAGAGTATACATGGGTTAAACTGTTTCTCCACAGGGAGCTCCAAGACAGTATTTCCCTGCATCAAACATCATTYTGACAGGGGTCATGGTCAAAGTTCTCTCTTTCCCAGCCAGAAAATTTGAATTTTCAATGAACAGCATTTTTTGTAATTACTGCTGTAAGATTTCTAGTATTTTCCCTCAGACCTCAGTACATTTTGTTTCACTTTTGTGTGTAGTGGACTACATAGATAGCAGAAGATTAAAAAAACCCAAGACAACACAGGTATGAATGATCATTAAATATCCCCCTTTCTACATTTAAAGAAATCACTCAGAAATTTGTTTCTGTGAGCGTGAATATTGTAATTTCAACCTATAATTTACTGAAATACCCTTTACAATGGGTACTCCTTCAGTTGTCTTGAGAAATAAAATTCGTTTGCCAGAACTACATATTGTCACTACTGAGTTAGTCAAGAAAAGTTACCACCACAGATGGTAYATAGGCTACCAGCAATTTTACTGAAGTATTTCTCTGCTTTAATACAACTGAAGTGTAAACACAGAATCACCACAATTGGAGCACATAAATGCTGTGAAATTATTGGATCAGAGATGTTTTCTTCAGTAGTGCAGAACTGATGTTCTTCAGCTTCTACTGAACTTTTAAACAAAACACAAATTTCTCCTTGCCATGCAGAATTTGAAACAGGTAGACAAGGGTGCTGGGAACTCAGACACCAATCTATGAACTACTCTTCCATGCCTCTGATTTGAGAACCATAGAATATTCACAACTTTCCAAATGAAAACAATCAAGATGTGCTTGGACATAAGTGATATGTAAGTGTTATATATTCTTGAAAAACAAGACTCTTCAGGTGGAAGGTACTTTTGCCCTACATGTCCTGATTCTCTATCTGCAAAAACAAATGCACTTTCTCATCTTTCATTTTAAAAGAGCTGGGAGGAAGGGAGAAGATAACTAACTACATATGTGAAGAATTTGGCACAAGAAGTTTAGTAACTTGTTTTCAAAGCCAAGTACTAATTGTGTGCGACAAAGGAAGAAGACACAGATTCTTAAAGAATGAAAATCTTACATTGATAAATACTGAATCAGTATGCAAGCACTTCTCCCAAACACACTGGCAGTGCAATCCTTTATGAGGGAAAAAACCCCAGTATAAATAAAAGATGATCATTATGCATGACTGCAAGAAGAGAAAGTAAAGACCATCCCATTCTCAAAACAGCATGGGAAATGTTTTCAGATGCTATTTACGTGCAAAATCCTGTACAATGGTGATAGAATATGTGTATGTTCACCAGTTTATAACAATGCACATTTCCATACTAATTTCCAAGGAATAATGCAGCCAAAACAACACTTAACATTCCATACCTTGATTATTTCCACCAACTGATCCACACCACTGTCACCTGGAAAGATCGGTTGTCCTAGTAACAGTTCAGCCAATACACAGCCTGCTGACCACACATCTAAAAAGGAAAAAGTGGAGGACAGGGAAAGGTATCAGTAAAATACACATATGAAGCCATTCATATAAAATCCAGCCATTTTAAGCTATGTACTTTTATMCTTTACCATGTTTGATAGTGTATGTAACACAGCTAAAAATATAAAACTTTCCTATCCTAATGTTACCAGATACCTGGTATAAAACAGCGTGTGCAGTCAGTCTTTAAAGTCCAACTGTGAGACAATGAGAACTGGAAAATAATGTTAAATGCCATAATACAATGATATTAAAACTTACACATGCAGGGAAAAGACCACAGAATGYTTGAAGACCATAGAATCTACAAAGTGAGAATTTCCCCAAACCCTGTGATAGTTTAAATCACATTGATCATGAACTATGCATAGGTGTCACAATGGCTGATGTTTTTACTGTTTTCATGCATACATTGAAAGCACTGACAGGTGAACCAGTACTGCAAGTATTACTGGTATCCTGAAGTACATGATGATTAAGGGATTTGGGAGGCAGCCTCTCTTAACTAGTCACTTCAAGATCTAATCTTTATCCCAATTCTATTTGCCAAATTGGATAAACAACAGAACTGCAAGTCATACATCACATGTCAACACCATCGGTGGAAGAAGCCATCACCCAATTTTCACAGGTATACTAAAAGCTAGAAGTAGTCCTTAGGAGTTATTCCTCCTACATGAAGAATTTTTTCACAATCTCTTGTATCTTCTTAAATAATGCAATTGAGTACTACAACAGCAACTTACAAACATATCTAAGTGTGAGATGCAGCAATATAGAGTATAACACTTTGTTTTTGGAACATAATTAAAATGAAAAATSTAACAAAGCAAATGCTGCAAACACTGTTTATCAAGTATTTGTGAGAATCTAATGTAATTGCACACTAAATAAATGGGATTTTAAGCAGCTCAACTCAACAGAAGTATTGTATTTGGATGCAGAGAACTGCTTTTCCAAAAAAAAAAAAAAGATTCACTGTACGACTTTCTACAAAGTCATCAATTGTCCAATGCATATGTGAAACCTTACACTAAAAGCTAATCTCAAATAAGCAATCAGCAACAGATCTGTAAAGCCTGTAATACTGTAATGCCCCAAAAGAGAAAACCAGCCCCCTTCCACTCATATTTCTTTAAATTGTCACCTACTTTTATGAGCTAGCCTTCCCCCATGATTTGACAACAAATCAAACCCAGGGGATTMATCTCCTGAGGCTTGTTCCACCTGAGAAAACCTATGCTATGATGGAAATCCTTACTCATTTATGTATTTAAACTATGTCCCATCCCTGGAAATGCTCAAGGCCAGCCTGGATGGAGCCCTGAGCAACCTGGTCTAGTGGAAGATGTCCCTGCCCATGGCAGAGGGTTGGAATGAGGTGATCTTTAAGGTCCATTCCAATCCAAACCATTCCAGGACTCCATGGTTCTGTGAAGGAGGATACACACAACACTGCCAGTTATGGCCAAAGGTCTGAGTAAGGAAATAATCTCTGAGTAATAATCAGAGAATCATAATAATAATAATAATAATAGTATCAGAATAAACAGAATAGTATCAGAAATAATCTCTGAGTAAGGAAATAAGCCATCTATTATCACTTTGTCACAATCACAACACACTAGTGCAAAATACATTTTTTAAAAAAGCTTTCAGCAATATAAGATTTATAACAAATAATCTGTAAGTTGGAACATAACTAGACTTCACATTCCGTCCCCCATTTCTAAAGGAAAGAGCGAGAGGGCTGTGCAAAAATACTTCCCTCCTCTTCTCAAGAATAATATGGTTCAACTGGAACATACACCAGACAAACAGCACTGCTCATTACTGCAGCATTTGAAATAATTCCAAGTCAAATGGATGCACTTTTACCTAAGGTCTTAGTACAAACATTGCATCGGGGTTTATCCTAAAAGTAACTACTTACAATACAAATAGCAACCAGAAATAATTTGAAGTTTGAGTCTTTTTTTGACAAGCAAACACACTAGATGATGCTTTTTTAATATTTTAGTCATATTTAATAACAGCTGATAGGGCAACCAAGGTACAAAGATCTCTTTTGGACAACAAATGAGTAAGAAATCATGTAAAGAATGTTTACTTGCATCTAACTGCTAATCAGTGTCTCTTTCTGATAGCTCCTGCTGTTGGACCAACATGTACAGCAAAGCCATGATGCAAATCAYCACTTTTGTGTCTCCTATGCAAGTTGGATTTAAAAGAATTACACAATAATTCAACAGAAAGCATAGATTTCTKCAGAAATACTTAAGAAATAGATGAAATGTATTAAGCAGTCAGAGCACTGTAACTTAAAAGTCTATTTATTTAAMGACACCTTAGAGGGTTTTAAATATGCCGAGTCCTTTGCACTATCCTTTACAAAACAAATAGCTACCCCAAAACTATAATTATTATTTACAACTCCTATCCTTATATTAAACTGAAAAAGTTACATATGGCAAGGAAAATTATTTGACAGAATATAAACAAACACAAAGCTGACAGGAGAGCAAGTCATCAATCACACTTTGCTTCCTTTTAAGATTTTGAAATTATGCTAGCATTACTTTTTTTTTCTGATTAGACTGTGGCTTTTAAAAACTGTTTTAAGCAACCTTCTGGCCTGGCTGCTCCACGAAGTTGGCTTTGTGCTGTTTTTTCCTTTCCCAGTTTCCCTAAATGCTTTTGCACTCCACCAGCCAATTTCAGACAAGTGTGTAGGGCAGAAGTCTCAAATGCATGCCAAAAATTTTATAAATCAGCAGGGAGCATCAGTGTTGCTGCTGGGGAGAGGAGGGCTCTGTCCCTGGGGGAAGCAYCAGGCTTGCCCCAGCCCTGCCAAACTGCAATGGCAAACAAATCAAAAAATGTGCAGGTCCTTGCCCAAGCACAAACAGCAGAGGATACATGAGAAAGGTGAAGGCATCACATGGGAACAGAGGGAAAAAAAAGAAAGGATGTAGATCATGAGTAAAATAGGTGGCAACGTCTGAGGAATACTTGCTGAATTCATGATGGGTTTAATGCATCAAACATAAAACAAATCCATCAGAAAWCTATGTARTAGTTCCTTACGCACAGAAATCTCCCAAATCAGCTAATTTAATGTCTTGTTAAAAGTCTATTTACTTTTCCTCGGTTTTACCTGCTAACATTTCAAATACACAGTGAAGTGAAATAATGGCATTCCAAAATCCCCAACTTTTTTCCAGGCATGTAATTTCACCACCTTCCAAATTAGGACTTGGGCAATGTTCCCTGGGCAAGGAAGTGAACAAATCCTTGAAGCATCCTCAACAAAAGCCAGAGTGGAGGCTAACTTGAGCAGCTCCAAGAAGGGAGAGAAACAAAACACAATTTTCACAGAACTCTTGATAAGCAATGTACAATATGGAACAAACTAAGAAATTGCATTTCTGCTGGAACTTGATGGAATTTATGCCACTGACTTGACCAGGACTAAAATTTGGTTCCAGGATAGCTCGCCCTTTTTTTTCCTAACACCTTTTATATCTTGCATTTTAAAATTTATCTACCAAATGAGGATGGTTATATTGTTCCCCAAGCCTGAAGTAAATAAGTACTAATTTTTGTATTTAAAGGCATGTTAAAGGAAGTGATCACGTTTTGATAGTTTCTTCCCAGCCACTTTTCTGTCTTAGTACAGTCAGAGGTAACTGTCATAGATAATAAAATGTGCTGTAACTACCTGTTCCCATAGGAGAAGCAGCATTTTCTGGACTATTTCTTTTTAGTATGAGCAATTTAATTAAAGCCAACTAAAGCCTCTCWTTCACAGGCTTTAAAATAGCTAATAAACAAGGTAAGAGAGAATCTTAAAAGAAATTAAGTCAACAAACTGTCCTTATGCCAAACTAGTTGGGACAATGTGAAATTTTAGGAGAAAATACTGAAATCTATTAATTTTAAGAAAGCAGGCAATGGTACTTTCTTCGTATCTTCAGTGAAATGAGGTCTGAACAATAGAGACAAAAAATACAACTGCCAGCCAACAGCAACCTTCAAATAAGCTTATTTCAGGTAGTTTTCACACATTATAATGTTAATTAATGCCTTACCTTTCCTATACTAAAGATCACTTAGACAAATACCATTATCACCTAACCTACCTCCATTAATTTAAACACACAAAAAATCATATAATCTCTTGTACTACAAAACTTTTCTTAAATTAAGTTTTTGCTACTTTATTCATCTTCAGAGCTGTTAGATGTACATTGTGTAATAATACAATCTCTAGAATGCTCTTGCATTTAAATGCATTCTAGCATTACAGAAGGGAGGAAAACATGTATTTCTCTTAATCAGGAAGAGGCATTTGGGAGAACCATCTGCAAAACACACTCCTTAGCTTTAATTCTATAACCATGCAATGGCCATTTTGAGTTGGAAATTAATACCCTGTCCACAAATTCCACTTTTTCAGATCTCAAACTCTGAAAAGCTGGCCCTCTTCTCCACAGCACAAGCACCATTCATTGTATTATCTTTAGATCCTCTAACTTATTATTTGGAGGACATGAAGAAGCAAGGGAGAAAAAGAAAAGGTTTGTGTCATTCACTTAGTACAAATTAAGAACTTTTATTTATCTGATGCTTCATGGGGCATATTTACCTTCCTAGTTTTTTTTTTATTACACTCATCTAATAATCTCTGCCTCACTATCTCTTCATCTTCATGGACTTCCTCCATTTTGGAGGTGACTCAAAAGCTGCTGCTCTGGAAACTGGRAACAAACTAGCAACAGAGAAACCAAGAGTGAGAAAAGCAAGCCTGGGAAGTTAYAAAATCAACAGCTTCTAGTTGCCAAATGCTAGACCCCAAAGTGCTTTTCAYTGCTGCTTGTTTGAAACAATCTTTGGAATGTCAGAAGAAGAGCAAAATTCAGGATTACAAGTATACATGGTATGTTGGTGCAAGTTTTGCACATCAAGCCACCAAAAATCCATGGAYTGAGGAGAAAGGCTGGAACGTGAAAATGCTTGAAAAGATATGTTTGCGCCATTATTTGAACAAAAGTTAAACAWAGGTATCTCCATTCCTTTGCAGTGTGGAGATGAAACTACAATGATAGAGGTGATAGAGCAGTTCATTAAATTAACACACCTGCTTATTTTCAGCATTGGAAATTGCCATCTGAGCAAGAAGCAAATACTTCTGTTTGGCAACAGCTCTGGGACACACCTTGTGGTGGTTCTTCCCCAAGAAACTCTAAGACAGGCCAACAACATGAGCCTGCAGAAGAGCTGAGGTGAAATACTTGTGCTTGCTAGGGAAGTGAATGAACAGCTTCATGATACTTATTTTTGGACACCCCAAGAGAAGCCAGCAAYAGTCATGCAGATCAATCTTTCCCTGCCAGTGGCTATAAATGTTCCCTCTGGAATGCTCCCAACTCCTGCCAGTGCAGTGGTGGAGCAAACACASTGAGCCCAGCAGCTCCTTTGAGGATCCTGTGAGCCCTCACCTAGGGAAAAATCCATATGATGGAGGCAAAGCTCAGCTGCACRGCTTCTTTTTGGACAGAAGGAACAYGTGACAAYTGAAACATCTGCACCCACTCSTAAGTGCAGTGCCTGTGTTTGTCCTGGAACAATGCAGGGGGATGTGGGCAGCCATCCCATGGTTTTTYAGTGGCACCATCACCCGTGTGACCAGCACAGCCAGAACCATGCCATCAGCACACTCTGGGATTTTGCATCACACACAGACTGGCAAGGAAGAATCTCAGCCAAAACACTGTCAAGGGTTAGCTGAAGGGCTTGGTTTGGGAAAAAAAAAAAATCAACAAACCACCTCCCATTCCTCCCCCATCCCCGAAAAAACGCCCTGGACAACCAACAACAATAACAAACTCCTGCAAATCAGCTGCAGGAAGTAAACAATGTCCGTTTGYAGCAAGCTTTAGGGACACACAAACATACGCACTTGCAGAAYTTAAATGTGCACAAARGYCTRAAYTGTACAAGCCATGAAGGCACCCAATTGACATGAATGTTTGACCACTGAAAAATCCCATAAARCTGTAAKGCARGCACACAACAGAGCTATTATAGSTCTGGATTTGCAGCTATTTGGCAACAGTGACTATTTAAAAACTTGAATAGGTCATTTCCCAGGTCATTATTTTAAAATAGAGTCCCAGATCTGCTGGAGGTAGAGGCACTAACAGCAGCAAATTATTTGATGTTACTCTTACTATGGTATGTATTTAAATATAACACAACTGCAGTACTTTAAAATAATGCAACAAATACCACACCCCAGCTTTGTTATTATTTAAAGGGACCTTTTGGGTTAGAATTTAACTAATGCACTTCAATGAAATAATAAAGATCCTAGAAGTTAAATGCCAGTTCACAGTGTTGTTGTGACATCCAGGATGATCCTGGATCCAACTTCACTTTCTGCTACACTGAAGAGAAAGCAATGTCACAAGGACAAACTTGTGTGTTTAAAGACAACCTAGATGAACCCAGACAGCCTAACACAAGTCATGGTTACAATACCACACAAGATGACTAAAAGCTGACATGGTCATGATGCTGTTGGCTGTGCTGTCACTCTTGGRCCACCACTGTCACTGCTTAGTCTTAAAAAGCACTTCTTGCTCAGAAAAAAACTTCCAATAATTATCCTATTGGAGCACATTAAAATSATAAGTCCTGCTGTAACATCAGCAAACAGCAAAAATCTTCACAAAAAAGCTGGAAGCCTTGCAGATAATGCAGGAAAATTTCTACTTAGAAAACTTTCTGGCTTTGTATTCTTCACAGATTTAACTTTTAACATAGTTTTACTAGAGGATATTTAACTAGAGGAGTGAAAGTTTCTGCCTTACATGTAAGCTCACTTTTTCTTACCACACACACACACACAAGTCATTTTTACAGAGTGATAAAGACTACAGTGGGTAAATGTTGTTATGCTACCAATTCAAAAGAAAACAACTAAAAAAACAAAGCATGCCAATAAAAATGTTTAAAAGGCAGCATTACAATACTGAAGCATTTCACAGTTCCCTAYATTTTGAGCTATGGGTAAAGCACTAAAAATTAAATGTTCTTTCCTTTCTTCTAATAAACCTGTTATGCTTGTTGATTGGTTTACAACAACTTGGATGAATTTGGATGAAAAATCCTATGTGAAATAAGGAAGAGCTCTCACTAAACCCTGACTATTCAACAAGAACAAGGGAATATTTAAAAACAGCAGCCCCACAAAAGTAACCCTGAGAATTTCTAGCATATTGCAGAACATCAGGAAACTTAAAGCTTGTAAAAGCATTTTATTTCTTCTCATCTTCCAAATGCAAAGACTGCTGAGAAAGAAGTGGAAGGTGGATGGGACAGGAAGGAAGGAAGGAGTATTAGCTTAATTTTCAAGCAATCCTGTGCAAATTTCAAAGAAAGGGCTTGGAGGAACAGGTGGGTTTTTCTGGCACTAGAAAGTCAGAACAATGAMTGAAATTCAAGGTATTTTTGGAAGCAAGTGAAAAATTGCACTTCAAAATRCAATTTTTATTATAACCATTTTACAGACCAGTAGGTAAGACAACAAAAATGGAATGCACAACTTGAAAAAGGCTTTTCAGTTGGAGCAAGAGACACTTCACAGGCTTATCTATAAAGCAGTCTCWTCTGGTGACATGTAAAATACTCATTTTATGCAGTTATCCTCTGAAACAAGAGGTCTCAGTGCACTCTGATAATGCAGCTGAGCCAATCCACTAGCTCTCAGCTGGCAAAAAGATGTCAAATGGGATCAGCCACCTTCCTCTTATTCATGAGCTCACAACATTTTGCTTGTACCTGGCTCTGCTGCTTACTGGAGTACACAATAATGCTGACTGCACTCACTCACAGAGCAGGAAGTTAACCTGCCAAAATCTCTTGTCAGTTGAGACTGAATCAGCAAATTAAACAGCAAACTGTGAGAGCCAGGGTATCCAGGAGCAAAAGCAGGGCTGGGGCTGCCACTTTTGGCAGCAGCCAGCAGTATGTTCTGCCCTTTTATCTTTACTGTGCCATTACTTTTCCCCAGACTCCTCTTAGTTCTGCCTCCTTTTCCAACTGGGAAGATACACAAGTGTTGCTACAACACATTCTGAATAACTATGGGAAAAAAATTAGTGAGAGCAGGGAAGCCTTCATGAATGTATTTACAGGTTTTTGGTTTTTTTTTTTTGTGTTAAGAATGGCAGAGTTAAAACAAGCCAGACAGCCACTGTGCTTCATATTGGTTCAAACATAATAACTTTAAATTTACTGATTATAAATACAGTCTGCAAAGAGTTGATCATGATCTCCAAATTCCTTTGGAAACATTAAACCTTGCCTAAGTGACTCAAGTCCATAAGCAAGGKAAAAGGTCCCCCAATATTGTGCTGAGAGCCAAACCTACTCTTTTTTGCACTAGAACTCAGCAGGAGCTGAAATAATATCCTGACTAAAAACTGTAGTAGTTACCAACAACCAGCCAACACGCTGTTCATTTCCAAGTCTTTTCATTTTGCTGTTCATTTTTAGGTCTCTACTGTAAGAAAAACTGGCTGTTCCCTGTTCTCCATCAAATAACACAGCTATGTGTCAGTTATTAGGAAGAGGTCTTCTTTGTGTTCAAAATTCATGACTAAAGGACAGCAAAAGTTAACAGAATTAGCTGAATTAGAAGGACTGCTGCACACAATATATTGAAGTTGCAAAGAGAATTTAAAGTCAGTCATCATTAGACCACACTTTACCTCCCCCTATAAACTCTTGATTAAAAGCCAAGTAAATATATAACAGAAATATTTATGTCTAAACCACAGCACATCAGAAGCAGTAGCTGATTTTTTACAGACATTCTTTACAGTTATTTTAAGTCATTAAAATGCTTTCCTGGCTTGAGATCTCATACCTACTTTTAAACTAAATGGCAACATTACATGGGGTTATTTTCTTTTAATCAGATTTCCCCCCTCTACATTGAAAAAGTCCCTTTCCTAGTGTAATTGATGCTGAACTCTCAAAAGGTATAGGAAGCACAGGAGCCATCTACAAAATATTTGTATTTCTTTAAAAAGTGGGACCTAATAATTCACAACAAAATTCAGCCCCTGGCGATTACATCTGAGATCTCTGGAAACCTTTACACTTTACAGGATTAAAACTGAGGCAGCTGGTACAAATTTCAAAGAAGGCAAACACATACCTATACTGGAGGTATAATCGGTGGCTCCAAAGATCAACTCTGGTGCCCTGTAGTACCGAGAACAGATGTACGACACGTTGGGTTCTCCACGAACCAGCTGTTTTGCACTGGAAGGCAACAACAGGATTTCAGTATTTCAGTCATGAACACTTCTACAATATTGCTGTGCAGACCAACATTAAGCTTTGGCACCCTTCACCTACTCCCAGTTCCTAAATGTTGAAGTACAATGCTCTTCTAAGCTGATGCAAACTGACTCCATGATTTAGTGTGACATCAGTCCAATCCATCAGGCACCTACCTTATACAGGGGATAGCAAAGGATATTCTGACTACAATCTAGTAATAAGTAGGGTCAGATTTTTGGCTGCCAGTTGTCCTTTGCCAGATACAAAGGCTTGTTTACAGTGGAAAAAAGGGACAGAAAATAGTTCAGTTAAACATAGTTACCTTTTAACGTTCAAAAGCTTTTTATACATACAAAGACCGAGTGGGGGGATTTTGTTTGTTTGGGTTTTTTGTTTGTTGGTTTGCTTTTTTGTTTGTTTGGTTTTTAATTTCCATCACAATGTTTTGCCTCTTTGTTACTTAAGGGAGTGTTATATTAGGTAAAAGGGTATAGGAGACAAAGAAAAAAAAGCCTTTGCCATCGTATTCACATGTTAATAGTCCACGACCAACATGAAGGTTTCTTTTATATGGCATAATCGATCAGCCACAAAGGGTCTCACCTACAGTATGGTCTCAACCACTACTTTAGACAGAATCCAAGAATAGAACAGACCACCAGAGCACATTACTTTTGAAACATGAGTCTATGGACATATTATACTTGTTTCTTAATTAACAATTCTAGATAAAAATGAGCTGGGAGACAAAACTTCCCATTTGGAAATATGACATGCACCTCAGTAGCACCAAATGCTGCAGATTGGTAAGCCAGTCAAATCCAGGGCTCAGCTTTTCAGACACTCCTCTCAGCCTTCAGGGAAGAAGGACTCCCAGCCACCCATTTAAAAAAGTCTCAGTTTTCAGTATAGAAACTACAGTTAACTGATAAAAAATAGTAAGCATTCCCTTTTTATGCATTGTCATTTTTGAGCTTCGATGTGATTCCCATTTTGCTCCAACACTGGTGAGACAGAGCTGAGGAGATTCCCRAGGCAGCAGCCATGAGGATACACTGCTTGAATAACCCCCATCTGACATTCCCACTCACTATGGGCAAACAAATTTAGCAACAGCAGCTTCTGTGACCTCTCACACATATCCCCAACTATTTTAGTCTGCAAAGTTAGAGCACAATCTAAAGACTGAACTTTCCCAGAGAGAAATCTACCTCCTGTCTCACTGTGGATTCTCAGAATTTCTGTGTAAGTTCTAAGATGGGGGTTGGACTCTAAAGGTGATCAATTCACTGAGTAGATATTGGAAATAAATGTGCYTTTGGAAACTAGAACAGATGTCCACTATCCAAGAGCTTCAAATGCAAGTGCTGCTTCTGATTTTGACCCAAATGGTATTTGCAACATTAAATGAATGGGTATACATACAAATAGTCTGATTAGTGTGGCATTAGCMTTTAAGCTACAATGCCACATAGCCTGCCCTCTCTTGCCCAAACACATTTCACTGCAGTAATTGGTTCGTTTTTCCCATGGTGCAGTATTTTCCCTGTGTCACGGTGTATTTATTTTATTTTTCTAATACCTGCAAAAATAACAGGCTTGAAGTTTAATTCCCTCCCTCCAAATATCCTCTTCCAGCTCTCCTCCCCCCACTCCCTATGAAYTCAAYTTGAAGGGAAAATAGAGTATCAATAATTCCTCTTTAAAAGTTACAAATAAAGACCTTTTAAGAGACACAGAAGATTTCTTGCCAAACTTCCACTCAGGTTCACTTTGAAGGAAGATTTTTTTCACCAGGTTTCAGGCCACACAGATGTGCTTACCTTCCAAAGTCGCAGAGTTTTAGAACAGCTGTATCAGGGTCCAGCAAGAGGTTCTGTGGTTTTATATCCCGGTGGCAGATCCCAAAGGAATGGATATAGGCTAAACTCCGGAACAGCTGATACATGTACAACTGGAACACAGAAATACCAATCAAATCAGGGTAAACAATTAGTTTAGMACAAACCCTTCTTAGAAYAAACACAAAATCACTGAGAAAAAGACYTTACTGAATGACTTTTAGGTCTATRAAGGTGGGCAAGGTTTTTKTGTACCTTCCCCACATGCCCTTTGCTACATATGCTGGTTCAAACCTTTTCATGTGTCCTTTCAGATGACATAATTAGCATAATTCCAAAGAAATAATTGTGTCAGTTTTCCAACATTTGGCATCATTAAATAATGGCAGTCATAAAAAGCATACACAAAAGAAAGGTGTTTTAGTTTGCTTTATACATCAGCCTCTTCACAGCACTGAAGTATTACAGGTTATTAAAGAAACCCCAAATAAATAAACAACTGAAAAAAATGACCCACAAAATCCAAAAGAAAACTCTTTGGTTGATGAAGCCATATTAAATGTTGCCTAAAGACAAGGGTAGTGTCTCAGCCTGTCACTGAAGTGAATCTCCCAGTGTCTCTTGCTGAGGGGACAGAGTAATTTTAATTTGAAATCTCAGGACAAAAACAGAAGGCAAATAAAACCAACTGTTCAGAATAATTTTATGCAAAGCACAACAAACAAGTACACTGAGGGAGAGTTTTCTCTGCCCACTTTCCAGGGCTGGCAAGGAAGAATTCAGCAAGGGGAGATATTAYRAAGCCACRAACTTYACWGGGCAAGATTATARGGCAAGGGGAGGATGTCCAGCTGCTGGAATGACACACTTTTKGTWATGGATGATAAAGAGCTGCTGGATACAGTTAAGGATATATTATATACAGTCATAAAGGTGTGGAAAGCCCTCTTTTAAGAGTGACAAAAGACTGCCAGGTAATTTGTTATTTCTGTTGTGTCCCCACAAGTTTCTACTTAAAATCAAGCTACAGGCAGGACACTGTACCAGAGATGAACCTCCAGACTTTCCTTTCATAAGCACATTCTCCACAGTTCACCTTTAMCAGTCTATAACCCCAGGTGCAATTWCTTGATACTGATATCAGGTCATGTTTGCTTCTCTTTCACCAYTATCTTGGTCGTCACACTTTCCCTCCCCCTTGTTTTTTTCTCATTTATTTGGCAGGAAAGTAGRAGCGGGAAGAGAATTGCTCCAATTTTGGCTCTAGGCCTCTAGTTTTCATACTTGTTGCTGAAAACCACAACTCTGCACAAAGAAAAGCAAACAAAAATTTTTTCCGAATTGCCTGTTCTAGTCCCTTAAGTACGTATTGTGCAAGTGTATTGCAAAATAATGCAAAAGATGGCTCTAACTTGAGGGGTCAAGTCAACACATGTGGGATTTAGAAAGTATGCCTTTCATCTCCACACAGCAAACCCAAAATTTCCAAGGCTCCTTACACCAGGTTAGAAATTACAAATAAAAATTAACCTGAAGATTACTAGAGCAGCTTCTGTGCAGCTTTTTTTTTAACAGTTTCTTTGTTGCCCAGAGAAAAACAGCTCTTTGCTTGTCTAGGTATCAATCAGAAGTGAACAAATAGGTCTGATCTGACCTTTGTGTAGCCAAAATGCCTGGAAAATTGCAAAATCCTTAATGACACAAAGGTAACAYGATCTTTTTAAATACAGGATTATGTACAAGGCTTGCCTTGCCAGAAAAATAAGAATAGCCTTCCAGGCTACCTAGAACAGGAAGTCCCAGGCATCCTGCAAGATGAAAGGGTTGAAGCAGATTTTTCTCTGAAAGTGTAGGAATAATTTTCTCAAGTTTCCATAATGRAGAACAATTAGAGCAAAAATACTGACAAAAGATATATAAACAATTTATCAAGAGCCAAGCTTACAGATTTGGGGAGCATATAACCTGAAGACATGCTGTTCMACCAAACAAAGTGACCTTGCAGCCTGCTAAATGATAAAATTCTGTGCTTTCTTAAAAATCAGGCACCAGTTCTGCCTATTGCCTGCTGAAGCATGTAATTTACAATTTATGTGTATAGTTATGGCACAAAACTTCATTATTGAAAGTATTTCAATTCAATTTCATATTGAAATTTATTTGTAGCTTTCACCTTTGAAACTTTCATCTTCTTTCAACCAAATTAAAGTTTTTTTCTTAAGCCAACCCTTACATTAAGCATTACACATTTAAAGAGGAGTCTGGAGAAATCAAAATACATCAGGAAAATTTGTTGGTAATTTCCATTTCATATTACCTGTATGCCATGTGAAAACATCAGCATTCACTAGTGTGTAGATTGTGCTCACTACAATACATGAAATGGAACTACRAGGCTCAGATGGGTCCCATGTTAGACAACAAGTGAAAAATTTTATTTATTTAAAGCCCCGTGTAAAAGATGCAGAAAACTTGAGTAAGGTTTTGAAGCTACAATGAGCATACAACAATCTTACTCCATGTAGCCCTGGAAGACATAAGCCAATGAGCTCCAAGCAGAGACAAAAATGTGCCTTTCATGCCCACAACAAAAGCACATGAACTCTAACTCATATGCCAGGAAAAGGGGAAGATAACAGATTAGAGAACATCCTCTTTCAGTTCCTGACCTTTGCTCTGTTGTGTCTTTGTCATCTCAGGAAACTGAAAGCTGCTAATCTGGCTGGTGTCAGACTCTGTCTAAGTTTCTTCAAAAACAAAACAAGCCCCCCACACTCAGCTCCCCCACCCATTCCCAGATTTCTGTAAGGTCAGAAATTGGGACTGYTTGTTTAAGTCTCAACCCTGTATTCTCACTTTACCATAACAACTAATAATTCTAATTTTTTTTCTTGCCTCAAGATTTATTTGCTTCTAAAAATTACACAAAACTTAACAATTACACCAGGAAAGAGAATCCACTATCTATTTCTATGATATCTTTCTTCACCTAACCACACTAATCCATTACCTACCTTGACATAAATCATAGGGAGTGTCTGTTTGGCCCGACTATAATGTCTGGCAACTCTGTATACTGTTTCAGGAACATAGTCCAGCACCAAGTTGAGGTACACCTCATCTTTCTGAAAGAAAAYAGAGAAAAAAAAACAAATCAGCAACAGATTTGAAGCATGAAGTACAATTGAAGTGCTCAGAGAAACCTAAAAGATGAAAAAGCTGTGGACATTTTCATTCCCATCTTTAGCATGTGAACTGCCATGCAAGTATTTAGGCTTTGCATTTGTGCATTAATACTTTCATCAAATTTATGTTTAAGTCATATTAATTTTTCTGGTCTCCAATGTAACAAATTTTCTAGTTATAAATGGAGAAAAGGATATAATTGTTCTGCCCAGTTCACTTTTTCATTAGGAGAGTATTTCAAGGTAACACTGCATCATTATTTAAAACAGCCTATTAATTCATTAGTCCCTTACCTGCCAAAACACAAGAAGTGCAAATTTAAAAGTTCAAAACTCAGCCCCCAACAGCGACACATCAAAAAAAGTTCAAAGAACCTTTGTCTTTTAGAAATGTTACTTTGATCTTGCTGAATTCCCAGCTATTAAGAGATAAGTACATATAACCATTTGCAGACAGTAAGCCAGTGTTACCATTTCTAACCATTCTTTACATTTATTTTGATGTCCAAGTTATCTGCAACTTAAACATACGAAYTTATTCATGGCAAAAGAGAACAAGCTGAAACCAAAGTCTCAAGTACAACTTTTAATATTTAAGATCAGGTTAGAGGTTCATGTGAACATAACACAGAGACACAACAAAAGTAGCTTTATAATAAGGTACTTTGTTACATTATAAAGTACCTTATTATGCATTAGCAAGGCAAGAAGGAACAAAGAGGACTTAAATGACAAAGTACTATAATCATATAGTGCCTAACTGCAGAACTGAAAATTTTCAGCAGTAAAACAGGTCTTAAAGACACTTCTGATATTTTAATCCAGTCTTCAGTACAAATCCTATCAGGACTGTGAATACATTTAATGTTTGGGGGTGGATGCAATTAACTATATCAACATGAAAAATTATTTTTGAATGCTAGATGAATTAACTAGAAGCAACCTTTCCTGCACCTGCTGTATTATCAGCTAGAACTTTCTGTAAGAAAAACAAAACACAGAGATTTTACATGGATGSAAAGAGCACAAAACTCCCAAGTCTTCAGCTGGAGCCCCTTGTCAGAAGATCCACTGGCTATCTTTATCTTAACACCTAAACCCAAACTTCATTTAGCTACAGCAATTTAATACTACTACTGTGACTTGACCCATCAGGTCAAGCACAGAGTGAGGTGTGTTACTCTCACAGGGCTCTGGTATCCTGCCACAGCAAAGAGCAGCAGTCTGGTACATGGTAAGACACAGAAAAATACACATCTTGAAGACATATGCAGAGAACTGCTGGCTTTGTGTGTTTTTAGAACTCATGATGTCTGTTTACCATTATTTGACACTAAAGGCATGTATTTTCAGCACATTTTAATAGCTCTTACCAATATACCAATACCTCCAAAGAGATCAAGCCACCTTTCACAGCCCTTCCTCCCTACAAAAAGATGCTCTTTTCGTTGTGTCATCACTTAAATGGCAGTAGCAATAGCACCAAAATGAAGCAAATGCCCACCAATTTGTATCTGGTCTTATACTTCTTGAACACAGAAAAGGAGCAGCAGCCTCCAAAACTCTGCCTATGCTGGTGCCATCCCAGGAACTGGGAATAAGGTAAGAGGCTTTGGGGGACCAGGCTGGAGAAGAAAATTTTTGAAATGCATGAGAAGGGACAACTACCAGCAGTGCAGAGGAAATAGCAGACGGCTCTGGAGCTCCACAGATGTGCAAATATATGCAAAAAGAAAAAATTGTTCTTATATTTTAGCACTTTTTTCTTCTTCTTTCCCTGACTCTCACTTCAAGCCAATAAAAATCATCCACCACCTCTTCTTAGGTCAGAGCTTTCAAGGTTTAGTTATAAAATACCAAAAATAAATGTCCTAAAAAATGCAAAGTTAGCTTATGCCTGGTAAGGCAATCTGTAAACTACAAGAGAGAACAGTTTCATGAATATGAATTTTGTTTCCTTCAGTGTAGATACAACCTGATGAATATGCTAAATGTCTRTCTCTTAGAGGATGGGTAAGTCTTATTGTGACAAATCACTGCACCGAGTACTGTTACTGAGGTTGATGACTTTCATCCTAGGATTCAGGTTTCAGGTATCAAAAAGATTTACATGAGAGATTAGAGAAAAAAAAGAGCAGAAATCAAATCATAGTGATTTCATAATCCTCTCATAGTACAAAAGGCTASATGTAAAACAATAAAACATATGATCAGTAAACCCTCTCTACACAACAGTGAGTTTTGAAAATTACAGAACTCTCTAGTTCATATCACCTTTGCTTTGCTTTTAGTACCTCCATTTTTATTTCTACTTCAYATTCTATTAGAAATGGGACCAATTCAATAACATGACATAACACAAGCACAGCAAACCTCAACGCACTTGAATCTTAAGAGATGGATGCTTTGCTTCTGAGTTTTGTTCAGTACCTGAACAACAGAATGGGTTTTGTGTGGTACTGTTCCTGTGTGAGTGCATATGCACACATCATCTAGAATACAAAAGTATGAACCTTTCTTCTGCCCCTCATCAATTAACAAGTTTTAATGTAYCACTTAAGGGATCCAAAACTCCAATAAGCAGCTATATGAAGGCAAGGCTTATGCTCTTGGCCATGTAAGAAGCATCATATTCGACTCCTACCACATGCAACTGACTTCAGAAGTTCTCCAAATGACTGCTATAATGAATTAAACATTATTCAAGTGTTTTGAGTGACATCCTCCTGATGTCACCTAGCAATGGTCCGATATACAACTGACTTCAGAAGCTCTCCAAATGACTGTTATAATGAATTAAACATTATTCAAGTGTTTTGAGCGGTATCTCCTGATGTCACCTAGCAATGGTCTGATATACACATAGGAGGGAGTCTTCATGAGCCCTTATCCTTCTCAGTGAATAGGAACTGGATGAAAATAACATCCAAGTTACCTGGATTTCCCTGAACAAGATTCAGGACAAGCYAGGAAGCAGTCATGGCCTGACAAGCTCTGAGCATGATGTAACCTGGTTTGCCTGYCTCATGCATTCCTCCTAAACACATATTTTTCCAGTGACCCAGATGTATTGCAATAGGAAACAGGGTTAGCTCAAAGAGCTTGCCAAATGAGGGCAACTGCTCGAGGATCAACTGGGACGATCAAGGCTTATCTTTCCATTACAGGAAACCTCACCACATATTCCACAAGTGACTTTTTTCCATACTGCCRTTTCAAAACTGCTGGTCTGGGAACAAACCAAGCTAACCTGACTGTCACAAGCATCTCTGAAATTACTTACAGGGAACAGAAAAGTACAGAGGAAGCTGCAGCATATGAGCTACAGAAAGCAAACACAAGATGTCATTAAATAACTCTCTTCTCCTTATAGACCTTGGGATTACTAGCTTTCTGCTKCAGGTCAAATGTTTATGTGTATTTATGTTCTCCTGTGCTTGCTGCTAAGGTTATGACCATGTACACTTCAAAATAAAAAAGGGGAAGGGCAGAAAGCCAGATCCTGAAACCCAGGATCAAAGTATTTCATTAGGATTTTGACTTCAGCAATGCAGCTCATGTACCAGCAACTGCATCAAGTGCTAGAAGCTGCTTTTTGTCACTTAGCAGATAAATCCTCAGCTGACAAACACTGCTCCAAAATAAGCCACAGCAAAATAACCACTGCTTTGCCATCAAACTGCTCTGCACCTCTCAAGAACACCAATTCAGGCACTGCTTCAATTTGAAATACTTCATACAAGTAAATATTAACACAACCTGTATCATAATAAGAGGCATGAGACAAACTAGGACACAAGGAGACAAACTAGGACACAAGAGCCAAAACATTTTAGCAACTTCATTTGTTTTCTTGCGCCAGAAACTGGAGACAAAACAGGATGAAAGTACATGAGCATTACACACAATGTCGCTGAGGACTGAGTGAAACTGAAAACATTTCCTTTCCAACAAAGGAAAGGCTGCATGGAGGTCTCCAACTCCACTTTAAAAACTCTTCTATCTTTCAGTCTAYATAAGTAATCTGTTTAAAGCACCCTCCAGTTGTSCTTAATTGAGACCAATATAAAGAAACAGCTATTGAATTAAAATAAAGCAATAGCTATTCGAAGWTTCACATTTCTACATTGTTCCTTGCAGGGAATATTAAAATATTGCTTCTCTATGATTATCCCCTAACTCAACTAAATTCATATTGATCCTGAGTGGTTTCTACAATCTTTTGTTAGCTTTTATTTTCATGTATCAGATATTCTGCATTTACAATGTGCGTATATTAAACAGCAACCAATATTAAGTCAGCCACAGTGAAACTATTTCCCCTATTTACCGCCAACATGATGACAGAAGCCAGGGAGGTCATACATGCTAAACATCAGACTGATAGCAAAACAAAAATTCTTATTCTGAAAATATGTCAGCATGCAGTAAGATGTTAGAAGCACTCCTGAAGTGTCAAGGCCTACCTGGAATCTAAGGAAAATTTCTCTGAACATCAAGTAATAGGATAAAAAGGTTAAGAAACTATTCTGGGTGCTCTTTCTTCCAGGGTGACTGTATTTACTGCTCAGCATATCGAAAAAGTGATGAACATGCTCATTTCAGTTTTCCTGAGAGATCAGTAACAGTAAGGCTGTTCTGGTGTGGTTCTGGTGTGGTTTGTCAATGGGTTTTCTCTACTTTTCAATGGACTCCACCTGACCAGCTGTATGAGTACAACTGGGAGGAGATGAACAGCACTTTGCATCTGGCGAAATAAATATGGAATTGCACTCTGAAGAAACTCACTTTGTGTGCCTATTCAAGCTAAATGCACACAAACAAGCAATACACCTAAAACTTAAGTAATGTGCCTCCAAAATGTACTTTTCATTATTAGAATTATCTCAAGGCTTCAGTATTAGGGCTACATGATGCAAATAAACCGATCAGTTTACCAAAGAGGATGTTTTCTTTACCATCCCCACCAATGATGTTTCAGAGGTGGGTTCTGCACAGAGAAGTTACTGACAGGATGCAGCTATGCAAGGGTTCTGTCAAAAAGTACCTGAGGGATCACCTTTGAGTTGGAAAGCAAGAAAATGCCTCATAGCATTTCAGGTGGACTAAGCCTTTTTGGAGAGTCCATTATTTGAACACTGAAGGGTCAGTATGGGCTAAAAGATGCCCTTCACCCTGATTTAGGCATCTAGCTTTAGACAACACACAAAGTTCAAAGTCAAACAGGTCTTGGCTGGAATTAAAAAAATGTTATTTCACTTTTCTTAAAGCTACACACAGCCCTTTATCAAGCACCACGAGAGACACACCTTCCTTCTCTTGAAGGCTGACATCCTATGCTAAAGATACAAAGACATTAGACACACTTTCAAAGACAAAACAAAAATTTGCAGTCTTCCTACTCTACTACCCGACTATTGAATAGACATGATACACAAGAAAAAATTGAAAATGCAAAATATGTGCTAGCTGACCTTATCTGTATGAAGGAATGGTGACATCCAGTGGCCACGTGTGTCTGTTTTTACTTGCAGTTTACAACCACATCTATTTCAAAACATMGCTTTGGCTGCCACCAAAATATGGGGAGTGTAAGCCTAGAGATATAGTTGCAGTTTCACACAGATAAAGCCAGGAGTGTAAGAACAGCTGAAGACTCAACTTCAGTGTTCAGAAAGATACCAGTACTTTCTAACAGTACTGCAAATATTGGGCAAAGTATCTCCGTTCCCAATTCTTCACTGTTCATGACTGAGTTTGAGAACTGAGATCTGTCCCAAAACTTCTGTTCCTATGCCTGCTTATCAAAAATTACCAAATTTCTCTGTAATGCTCATTACTCTTCAGCAAAACACAGTTGTGTTATGTAGATAGGAACTGCCACCTGGGTYAGCTGTGATGACAGCATAAGGCCAGAAGTCAACCCTCTCAAAAAACTCATAATAAAGAACTTTCTTGGATCTTGTTCAAAGTCAGCTGGTTTACATGATCTACCTTTGATCACTGAAAGAGGCTAGATTCTTAGGTGGTACACTAAAGCATTCCTTGTCATTAAACAAAAAAAAAAAAAAAGACATTTTCTGACCTTGTTTCCTCTCAAAAGAGAGGCTACTGTAAAGGAAAAGGTCACACATTAAAATTATTTGGGAATGCCTGATGGTTCTTGTTTATTTTATGCCCTGTAAAGTCCTTAAGCTTATAGATGTACTTCCAAGAAGAAATGATTTCTATGAAGCTGGAAACATTCACCTGACATCTAAAAGGTATTGGGGGATCTTTGGATATTTGAACCCCAGCTTCCAAGCAGGGACTGTGCCATAAACTGGCCACAAGTCTGTCAGAAGATGAAAATTAACAGATGATGTTCAGATCACTGCAYTGTGCTGCATACCTTGTGATGAAAACAAAAAGCACAGTCTTTAGAGATCCATTGTTTTCTTGACTGTTCAYTACATTCCAAAGTGAGTAGGAATTTCTGAATCAGGATATATCCAAGACAATACACAATAATGGYTCAAACTACATGCCTGCCTCAGGACAAACAACACGAGCTGCTTTCCTAAAAGCCATCCAACAGTGGAAGATAAGAGCAGGAGCTAGAGCTGGCAGAGGAATGATTTGGGAACAGGAGTGACCAAGCAGATGTACTGGATGGCTCAATGTCTAGAGAGAAATCTGAGCTTCCTATTTTCACTGCATGCACCTCCCACATTGGGGATTTAGCCTCTGCTGCCTACTCTGCTCTTGTGAAGCCCTACCACAGGCAGACAAAACTGCTATTTCTAATAACAAAACCCACTCAAAACCAGACTGCTCAKAACTACAACTAAGGAAATTCCCAGYRTGTTGTGAACCCTWACAGGAGTAACTGATAATCRTTATATGATGACTGGTGCCCTTTTTGAAATGAGCTTGGCAGGCCTCAGGCAAGGACTACAAAGATACCAACATCACAAAACTTCTCATAATTGGCATTAATTGCTCCTTTGTTGACAGCACAGAAGATCTGCCAGGGATTGAATGAATAGTAGTTATTAAATTCATCTGTAATGATGGCCCTTCAGCACATTKCTAGGCTGGTGCAAAACATTCACATACTGTCAGTGCAAAATTGGGCTCAAGGCTCTGTAAATTGACTTTTTTATGCAGYAACTTTTTTTGTTTAAAAAAATCAATAAAGAAACCAAATGGTTCCCATTTTAACAGGGAACAGAATGGTTGGTCCTTACATGAGGACTAATCTGAACACTCCTGCAAGAAAGAATGGTGATGTTCATGCCTCTCTGAAGGTGGAGGATATGACAAGAGTATGAACTTGAATGAACACCAAAAACTTGTAAATCAGACAGTTGCCCCCTTCTTCCAAACTTCATCATTGCACTGTAACACAGTGCTGTTGAAGCACACGAGATAGTGCACAGTAGCTTAGAGATGCAGCTCAGCATGTATCTCCTGCATGTTTATTTTAAACTTCAGCCTAAGTCTATGGGAGTAAATTTCCACCCTGAGTCGTCATGGACTTTTGGCTACATGCCCTTATAGCTAAGGCTAAATAAGACCTGACATCAATTAGAGCATGCAGAAGGGCCAGCTCAGCCTCCAAAAAAGAGTCAGCATATTGCCTATTTGTGATCTCTCTCACATTTATGCTTTGAGTCATTTATGCTTTCATTTATGCTTTGAGTCTTCTGAATATGAAGCCACCTTAAGGAGGAAAAACAAAAGTGACACAACCAGGGGTGTAAGAAAAGAATTTGTATTTATTGGTATATGATTTGATGCAGAAACAAATCCCTCCAGTGACTTTTTATCCTCTTTTGGACACAGGTATGGATCAATCAGKCTATTAAGCACTCCAAAATATCCATATAAGAAAGCCTAACAGTTATGGAATACCACAAAGATCTAACCAGAAACAGAGAGAGCTAAAAAAAAGTGGAATTAGGGACTCATTTCAGGTTTTACACTGCTGAATAATTTTACTCAACAGCCACTGATTTAAAAAGTTAGGTTATTCTATAAAACATCAGGTAATACYCTTAGCAAAGGAGTCAGAGTTTGTCTCATATTTACTATATTCATGTTTGTCCTGGAATATGGTTTGAAGGTCCTCACCAGAATTAGGCTAAAAAGAACAGGCAGCAAGACCATCTCCCCCTGCAAAAGTCAATCATGATCTACATTTTTGTATCATGCTAAATGTGAAGCAGTTCCTGAAATTAGGGAAATGTAGCAAAAATCAACCCTGAAATATATGCCTTCCTAAYACAGTCTGATCTCCCAGTGGAAAGCTGACAGGCAAACCAGGCATCTTGTTCAAGACTTTWTCCTAAGGCRTAATACYGAAGCTATCAAACACAGCAGAGCTGGCTAGCCCTAAAATCTTGCCCATTTTCTCMAAGAATTACCTAGAAAACCATAAATCACAGAAATACAGCATGGATTTGTAACTACTTTCATCACACGAATCTTTTATACACAACTCAACTCATTATTTGGTTGTTTTTCTTTTCCCTCTGGCTTATTTCACCAGATRTAATTACACATTTTAGATTACTGAAAAGCAGCTTACAGCTACAAAAGTTGGTGCCCTGCTATCAGGTATCTCATATAGCCTCAAAAAAAGAAAAAAAATCACAATCATCTACTATAGCAAATTCATTAAAGAAGAGGCTTTTGAAAAAACTGGGTTATCCAACAGGTCTGACTGACRTCTGTAAACTTTCAAAAAGGATGAATCGAGGAGGAAATAATATATAGAAGCAACCTGAATGCCAAGCYTGTCAACTGTCATCTTAATATAAATTACATACCTTCTTTGAGCTCTTTTAGACTAGAAATCATTAGTCAAACATGATTAATACATAATCAGTACTCAGAACAACTTTTTATATCTATATTTACACATAAAGGTATAAATATATATGAGTGCATACATTTATGTGCATATATATATATACATTGCTATATAAAGGCAATACAAATTCAAAGATGCTCAGACAAGAGGGCGTCACCCAGTCACAGAAAAGAAGGGAGAAGAAATCAGTCAAAGCCATGTTTGATACAAGATTTTCATGCTACTAGAGCTTGATGGCTTTTGTCAAGAGCAGGAAAGAAGTTTAAGCAAATGGGAGACATAAAAAGGAGAGTTCATCACAAGGAAAAAGAAAAGATAGGGAGCTYAAACTCTTCAACCAGCTCCACAGAKAGCCAGAAGGAACAGCTAATGGAGAGTTCCAAATCTCCACAAACTAGGACTACAATTTGATGCAGCTAAGGAATGGTTTTACAAGCAAGTGTTTTTTTAGACTTGTTTTTCTATTTGATACTTTTCCAGTTCTAATCAAGAACGAAACCCCACTGTCTTGCTAGAATAAAGCCAGTTTTAAGGTTCCCCAGTGTCTAAAAATACCTAGCAATTAAAATGAACTGAAGTGATTGTTAGGCACAAGGCCTTCAAAGAGTGCCAGTCTGTCTGGRTTTGGAGAAATCCTTTGAGGTACCTCTAAATCAAGACAGATTTAAGCTTCTTGGACACTGTCCAAAAGAAAACAACCCAGAAAGAAAAATCTCTGGGCTTAGASATGCTGGTGTCGAGCACCAGGGAAGAAGGGAGAAGTCCAAGTCACATGAACAGGTGGAATAAACACAGTGGCATGAAAACCTTTCTGCAAAAGAATACTTGATATATAAATATCAAAATTTCATTAAGAGATCAGCAGTATAAGAGTTACCTCTGAAACTTTCCCATTGCTGCTAGACTAGAGTTAATTATCACCAACACAGATGACATATGGCAGAGGATTGTCAAGTTCTTCACAAAGTCAACAATTGGAATCACCACTCATCACTACACCACCACATTTTCTGCTTCATGATTCTTAGATTTTATATTACTCTTCCCATTGGTCTTGGCTTCAATAATCAGTTTATATAAAGCTCTAGGGACCTATCATCTATATCTGCAACTGCTTCCTACACATCCCTCCTGGTTACCAGATGGGACATTACACTTATCTCCCTTCTCCACTCTCCAAACAGTTTGATTATGAGGGTAATATGATGGAAAAAATACTACTGCTTCCCAAACTGACAAAAATATGGTAAGAGATATTACCAGATAAGCTTCAGAATAGCACCTTGCTGCTGTCTAGAGCTTTTCCCAAACAGCAGACAAACCCCAGCCCTTTTCTTTCTAGCAGAGTACCAGATGGAGGAAAAGCAGAGCTGTTCTAACACTCAGCTTGTATTTGCTGCAACTTTTTCTGCAGGTGTTTCCTGAGACCTGCAAGAACTGGGCAGAAGTCATGCATACCATCACAGAGCCATCCTCACATGCTGGCGCCTACACAGATCCTTGCAAGCCAATTATGTGTCATTGTGTTGAACTGCCAGAGACCTTGCAACCTGAATTGCAGCATTACACTGCTGATGTTCTGCTGGGTGTGTGCTGGCCCCAGGGATTGGGTCCCATTTGTCCTATTTTGCAACAGGATGGCAGTGGAAATCTCAAAAGCAAAGAGTAGAGAAAAGAGCAGAAAGTAAAGTGAAAAAAAACTTCTCACTGAAGCATAAAGATTCACTGGCCATGGATAGAGAYCACATTTTTAAAAGCAAAACTAGTGCTGCCAAAAATTAGCCACGTRGAGTTGAAATAGCAGAACAGAAAATCCAGTCTCAAGCTTAACATCAATTTGAAGATTTCCAAAAGAGTTTTTCTCAAGTCACTGTTACACAAAAGTTCCTGGGATAGTGTTCAGAGCAGTTTTAACACTCCACTGTTTGCAGGAGGTTTTTGAAAGCCATTAAATGGTAAGGCAGTGTCTTCTGCTTGTCGAGGAAATTCTACTTCAGTCAAGTTATGACTGTTTAAAAAACTCAACCAACCAACAAAAAATCCCAAACCCAAGCCCTCCTTCACAGTATTTTCTTTTATATATGTTATCTAAAAATTATATAAGTAYTTATAACAATATATAGAAAGATCAGAGAAAATTCAGAAGGTCATCTAGCTTATTTCCCAACCTCATTGCTTACATTAACTCCCACATAGGCCACAATGACTTTTTCATTCCATGGATGATCCTGCTTTAAGGATAAGGCTGGATCAGATGCCCTTTTGAAGTCCATTTCATCCTGAATTTTCCTATGATTTGTAAAATACTGATACATACTTCGATAAGTAACACATTATCATTTCACATTAAAACTAAACCTAGTAACTCCTTCTTATAAAAAACAAGGAGCTTTTAAAGCTGGATGAACAAAAATAAATGTCAGTAYCTATCTACTTCTTGAGATTTGTGAAATCCAGCYATTTGCTCTTTCTTCTGGWGCACAAGCATTCTGATAAATGCTACAATCACATGATCATATATTATTCTTTCCTCTGTGCTCTGAAACTCAGCCTGTATCTGGAACAGATGCACAAGGAAAGGGGGCAGAAGCATACAAATCCAGGTCTGGGAAAGGTCACATAAATGCTTTAAATCTAAAATGCTTAACACTGAATCCTAGAAAACACATATATCTGCACACATAGAAAGGAAGTGCTAAAACATATAAACAAAGCCCAGCTGTGATCCACTAAATTAAGAAAGAGGCAGTGCAGATGCAAATCTGCCACACTCTTGTATTTTTAGTGTAACAGTACTCCTTATAGACCACACACTTCTATAGTGAAAAACATCTGCTCCAGTATGATCTGGTAGGCACCTCTATAGCATTTGTTCAGTGTTACATGTCTAATAGCTTCACTCTTCTGTCTCTAGACATTCACAGTTCAGTTTTTCCCCAGACAATATTTTTTTTTACCAGGATACATTCCTCTGTTTTTTGTTCTTACCTTCTCTCCACTAGAGTAGAAGAARTAACGCAATCGGACAATGTTACAATGATCCAACTTTCTCATAATCTGGAGCTCTCTGTTCTGAAACAAGAAAAACGCAAATAATTAGAAAAACTTTTTGTGAAAAAAGGTAAAGTACCATAGTGAACACTTTAATATATAGACACAGAGGCTGACGAACCAAAGAACCACCAAGCTGGAAAGAGGCAACAGTTTTCACATGTTTATTAATATTTATTGCAATTGCTTTATCACTGAGAATATTGCCAACTTTGAGTACATTTTCTCTCTAAAATAAATATCCAGAAATCCATCACATAATCCAAAGATTACCTATTTGCTTTATTAAAGAGTCATTGGTAAAAGGCAGGATGACATTAACTTTCCATTTATTTTCTGATTTTATAATAATACAATGTATCRACCAGAAGGACCAGAAACTTATTCCCCTCAAATACTATTAAAAAATGCAAACATATAAAAGCAAACAGAACATTTCCACCTACATGCCCACCCTTCTCTACAGTGCAAGAAAGGTTTGTAACAAAAGATCTTTTCTTCTACCATTCTTTTTGCAATACCAACAAAAAGCACCTGAAATTGCTTATGTAATTTAATGTCCACTTTTGTTCAACCAAGGTTAAACCAGGTTTRGACAGACAGAATAACAGCATTATTTTTCCATTTTATATCTACCTAAAAAAGCTGTTAAAATAAAGTCAGGTCATCACATGCATGATAAACTGGGAACTTTACTGCAATATCCATCATAAATGAGGCCTGAACAAATGAAGGACCTTACAGCCTAGCAGATCAAAACAAGGGAAGTTTTGAATTGCAGGTATGAATAAAAACAAGCAAGYTTTTAAAATTAACACATTTATGTTTGTTACACTTCATTCCACAGCTGTTGCTACAATACTTTTTTCCTAAGTCACACTTACACATTGCTGCTTTTCCTGTCTCAATTAATATGCAATCTGCAGCTACAAAAATAGAAGGTATTCCATTTTTTACTTTGATCATGGATTGCTAATCATATGTCCTAAACTAGCAAGTACCAATATATTAGACTAATTCTCTAGTCTTTACTAGCATCATTAACTGTGGACAAGTTCAGTAATATCTAGGAAGAGAATTCTTTAACCACCACACATTTTCACACTTAAATGCACAAACCTAACACCCACTTTGTGCAGTGCTGCTGTCAAAACAATGATTTCAGATTGTGTGTTATCAGAGGGTCACGTATGGTGTCTGTCACTACAATTAATTGTTAAGGAACTCCACAAGAACCACTCAGAGCTTGTAATGTGAACATGGCTATAAACTCTGCTTTTAATTCCTCTAAGCCATGCAGCCTTAAAAAAAAAAAAAAAAAAAAAAAAAAAAAGAGGTGCTAGATAGAATGCAGCATCATTAATCCTATCAATCCTGCCACCCGCTGACTGAAAAAATACTTCAGTATTAGCCAGCTCTTTACAAACACGAGTGACATCTCACACAGTCATCAGCTGGCATTTACCCAGCCAGGAGTTAAGGAGAAAGCAAGTCCCTCCCTAAGCCTGCCCAGCCTCTTATTAAAGCCTGATTAAAGCCTGAGACTGTTCAGTGCATAACAAGATAGGCCTATTCTACACTGAAAGATGAAGAGAGAAAGTAAGAGAAAGCAAGAGAAAGCAAGGAGGGACCTCTGAGGTCCACCATGTACCTCCTAAAATCTTATGGAGTGAATCTGTGAAAAAGAAATACAGGCTTCACCAGGTAACCCAGTCAATCAACATGCCTCACATCTCMCAGAGGAAAGCACTCCTGGTAGAAACAGGAGCTCACATATTCTCCTCTTACTCATTCTTTATTGACTGCAATCAAAAATAAGTCAATATTGAGAGGCGTGGCTGGGGTTCCTGCATTGCAYAGCACAATTCAGACTTCAGACCAACACAATCTGATCCTCTTGTCTTGTCAAAACCACTGCTGGCTCAGGGGTATCTCTCTGGACCTTACAATGTGGGGGGCAGATTTCAACTAGTGAGTCAAAGCTGAGATGGCTCTAGATCTCACTGGTTACAGAGTCACCTATTTTGAYAGAAAATTAATTTCTCCAGTTGGCTTTTGCAGCACTTAACAGTGTTACTATAGGACTAAACCTCACACTGCAAGTTCTAGCATCTCAACCAAATTCCACCAGCACTTCATAGCCCAACATATGGCAAGTAATTTCTTCTTCCTTTTCTCTTACTGACTGAGATGGGAATAATACTTTTTATCTCAGGGATTTACTGGAAGAAACATGAATACTCCAAGCATTAATGTGCAAATATTTTGGCAGTATCTCTACTAGCTTCTTAAAATACCCGTACATACTCTAAGTCAGGTTATCACTTTGTGTCCTTTAGATAGTGGGCACATGCTGATTGAATACACTGGAAAAAAGAAATCAGCAAAAGTTATTCTAATGCTAGGCTGAAGTTATATTTATACTTTGGTATCTCATCCTAACATAAGTACAGACTCTGCCCACTGTGATGCCTTCCACTCTGATCCATCTCTTCGGCTCTCATCCTGACCATCTGCTGCAGCTGCACAAAGTGTTTCAAGAGGTGCTAATATCAGGGATAAGTCATAAACCAGTTACACAGTAACCTACACAGTAATCTTGCATCCTGTGACTAGGCAGAAGGAAACGTATCTGAACTGCAATCTTTGCCAAATAGTCACCTCAGCTATCTTAAAACCAAGCTGATTTCTAATCACCACTCCCTAGTGGAGTTAAAACTGGAAATACTTGAACAGTTGCAAAGCTCAAATTGGATATGGCAGGGGAACAGCTACTGATGTTCATGTTAAAGAATTGATTTTTTCTCAGATGAATAGTTCAAGTAGTTTCACTTTACCATGTTTCCCTGATGTGGGCTATAAATACCAGTGTTGAAATGGAAGGGAATGGGAAATACCAGATTATAACCAGGGAACCTTTAGTGAAATGAACAGTGGCACCAAGTGCACGAGACAAAATGCATGTCTAAAGATAATGCAAACTAAAATAATTTCAAAACATGCTGATGAGAAAGGCTGACAGTGCAYGCTCAAAACACAGGGTGGATGAAAACCTAAGGCTCATGCTTATCCTTAACTCATCATTTTTATGTTCCAAGAAACATGGRTGCAAAGTCAAAGATGCAAAGAGGAGGAAGCTGTTACTCTTTCCTGCTCTCCCACCCATTCAACATGAAGGAAAGGGTTTAGTTTTTTAACTGAACGAGTGTACCAGGCCTGGTAAGCACTGCAGAAAGCAATATCCTTTAGCACCAGCCTTGTCACGGGAGAGGACCCAGCAGACATCTGTTCCCACCAGAACGTGCTGCTGCAGCACACATTCCTTTGGGGAGCCACAAATCAATGGGACTRTGAACAGATTACTCAGCAAATTTTCTGCACTTTGATTTCTTTATCTAAAATAGATTTCTTTATCCAGAAGGTAAAGGCTGCTGATGCAGACTGCTTTATGATCACTGCATTTAAGCCCTTCACTAACTACTAAAGCAAACTCCATGTGACAAAACCCTGTTCATCACTTACAAAGACATCTTTCCTAGACCAGACTGCCTCTTATCTGTTCATTAKATTGAAGAAAACTGGTTGCTCATCAAGGTTAAAGATTTGGTTAAAGAATGCTAAGACATCAGATTTATAACTTCAAAGCACAGCCAATAAAGTTCATGCATGAAGATTCATGCCTTCCCTCAGAAGATACAACCCCAATCCCTCAGAGCTGTGCTAATGCTGCAGGTGATACAATACCACCAAAGCAAGGTCATTTCTGCCTCACTGCTTAATCTGCTATTACAGACTAGGATAACCATCACTCCCTGCCACACACACTCCCTTCCCTCCCCATCCAGGGATTTCTAGAGCTAAGCCAGTTTGCATTCATCACTCCTGGGCTGATTCTTTGCCTTCTCCCTGCCTCACATTCTCCCCATCCCCTTCTCCCTCCCGTTCTCACAACGGGATAAAATGACTGGATCATCAGAGAGGARGCTTTATGGACTTGAAAATTCCTGAATTGAACTAGACCAAATGAAAGTGAAAGGTTTTGTACAGCTCATGTCAGCATGACATTGTCAATAAACACCTAATGAAGTGGAGAAATATCACCGGGATCCAGCTCAGAAGARAATTTCTCAGTTTCCTTAGCTTAACAGTATGCCCGGTTTTGATTTTTGKTTTTTTTCTGAATCACTTTTTGAAAGTCTCAGCAAGGTTCTTTGAGGATTATGTTCAGTGCAGATGAAATGTAAGAAATTAGGAATTTTTATTTTTCCTTTGTGTCACACCATAGACACTACCTAGTTGTTGTCAACAAATGAAACTCGGTATGTCTTGAAAGATATATTCTTTTAGAGAATATGTCTTTCCAATGGAAAGGCAGAATAACGTACCAGTCTAATTCAAGTAAATCAAGTAGGGCCATGAACCAAAGTTAAAGCTTATTTTTGCACTTTTTGAACTAATTGTTATTATTCTTGGTGTAAAAACTTCAAATGGTKAAGCCCAGTACCTTGTGTTCTTCAATCAGACTGGAAAAACAGAAAATGGAGGTAATTGCATGAACTGTAGCATTACAGATGGATGGAGGCAGCACAGGTAGATGCAAATTTTTCAGTATACACACTATTGCTGCTCTTGTACATGGAATGTTCACTGTTTCCTGCTTGTCTCTGCTTCCACCATAATCTTCTCCAKTCTRGCACAYTTCTTATCCTTCATACATGTTTTTYCACAGTGAAGAGCATGAAGAGAAAGCCATGGGCAAAGCTGGGGAAGAAACCAGTTTCCAGCAGGAGCCATGAAGACGGTGATGAAGCAGCAGGGCTTGCTTTTCCCTCCCAATGCTTCTTCCCACTTGTACAGCCAGAATGACKGGTCACATCCACTCACCTTCACCCATTGCACTGCTGAGCATGCCCCGAGAACAGGCTGAAACCTTGAAAGAGTCAAAGCATTTTTCATCCAGGAGCAAAAAAGCTCTTTATCCTGACCCTCTCCCACCACAAGAAAAAGGCTGGGCTCCAAGCACAGGGCAGCAGGTGCATGCTGACAGAGGGATTTCAGTGTGATCCTGTCCAACTACACTCAATGCCTTGCAGAGACAGCTGCTTGCACAACAATGAAGCCATCCCTCCTAGACTAAGCTTTAAAAAACCGACTGAAACAAAAAGACTCTAGACCACAGAGGATGCCATTGAAAWAGCACCTTGAGGGTTACTAAGGAGTAATGTGATCACAAACCCCGGCATACTTGGCTTATTTTCACTAATGTTGTTACTAAAGCTCCAATCCTAGTATGTGTGGGTTGTCCTAACAGGACAATCTGCAAAAGAAAAGCTGTACTATATCTTCTCTGAAACTCCTGAAGTTGCCTGACCTATTCCGCCAAAGATGGATTTCAAACACCATCAATCACAAAACCACTTCCAACACTGTCATGCTGTCAGCAAAAATATTACAGAAACTACTCTCACAGAACTGACTTTCACAGATACGTGATAATTCAGGCATTTTACAGAATAAAGGCCAATTCCTATATCCATCTTGCCCCAAGATATCATAAATACATTAGTGCTTGGAGAAAAGAGTAGTGGAAAAGGGGCTTTACTGCACAACCTGGGCTGGGAATCTGTCCATGCTGGTCATCAATAGCTACCTACCCATGTAAAGTCCATTTTCTAGGCAAGCAATTYAAAGCAGAGATAAATGTCAACAAGGACCACAGTTTTTCTTATTTACGTTTGAAGCGTCCATTATGACAAAACCCCAGTCTCCCCCTCCTGTCAGTCACAGCATATTTACAACACCAGCAGATCTAATTTGGGGTGGTCTCCATTTTTAGCACACCTGTTAAGTCTCAAACTCACGCAATCATGACCTTTAATCCAAAAATAGACAATGCCAACCAAATAAATTCTATCTATTAAATATCTGCTTCTATGTCATACCAAGAACACTAATGCCACAACACCCACTACCCAGTTCCTGCTGTTCTTTTGTTGACTGGCAGATACTTGGAGCCCAGCAGGTCAGAAAGTCCAGACACCCTGTCCTGCTGCAACCTCTACCAATGTGTAACACATGCATGTGCATAAAAGCAGTTTTGAGGGTTAGCAATTGTAGAAACACTTTGAATTTATAATCCAAAAGGTTCCCAGAAACATAGATCAAATACTAATTTATATATTGCTGACAKTCTCAGATTCCCTAAGGAAAACAAACAACAAAAAAGAAACAAAACTAAACAAAAAAAGTTGGTGTTAGCCATCAGCAGCTGACAGCTCAAATAAAGAATTGCAGCTTTAAATATTCTCACCCTCCATCCCTTCCTTGCATCTCTTCCTGCTTGCCTTTCATAGGTACCCCAATTCTCATACAAGGGAAATCCCAAAGGCTAAGTACATATTCAACATGAGAATACTGAGTGCATGTGCACTGTGCCCCACAAGGGGAATGAGCAGAGAAAGCTGCCAGGGGGCTCCAAGAYACAAAATGCTTGTGTATGCACTTCTGTGCAACTCAGTGCATTGTGGTTGCATCATGCTCTGTTTTACAACATAACCAGAAGGAATCGAAATCCAAACCGAGCTTCATCKTGCTACCAAGATCCCCAACGCTGCCACACTTTTCATTATTTTTCAGCACATAAAAATCTGATAATGAAGATTCTGAAGCACCAAACGATGGAGATGCACAGCAAGGCWGCACTGCAAAGTGCTCCTGACACGCTGGGCTGCAAACACACGGAACGAGCCACAGGCACAAAACGCTTGCATCAGCTGTATTCTGTCCAAAATTTATTACTGAGCACAGCGACCTTCAGTCTTGGCAGGGGTACAGAGCAGGGCAAAAAGTGTCAGTTCTGAATGCRGCAGCAGCAGGCAGGACCTGCCTGAAGAAACCAGTGGGCAGAGTGTGCTGGGCTGGGGCTGGAGCTTGGCCAGGGCAAGCTGAAGGCACAGGGTTCARGCAAGCGTAGGTGGGGTCACCAGTGCACTCCCAACCTGCAAACCCGTGATTGATAAACAGCTCAATTGAAATTAAAGAGCASGCAGGGGCTGCAAGAGTCAAAAACATGTTTTGAAGTAAAGCCCTAGACTAGYGAGTGAAACAAAAATTCCCATAGCCACCACAAAGGTAGGCTAGATTTCATTAGCCCCTTCAGAACTAGACAGATTTGAACCACAACAATGCAGTAATGAGTGAGCTGACAGGTGTACTGGATGAAAATTTCAGGTATTTCACCCACCCTTGTTTTCACCCTATCAATTCCTTCCATTCTATTCCTGTTCCCAATAAACTCAGGCATTAAATCCCTTCTCACCAAGAGACCACGTGCTCCCAAGTTCCTTACTCTGCCTCTAACCAGCCAGAAATGGCAAGTGCCAGACTGTCATCTCCAGGCTGCTCTCTCCAACGCAGAACACAGCCCCTAAGCAGAAAACTTGATCTTCATACATCTAATACACATAGTTTCCTGTAACTGGAAACAGAAATGGCTTATTTGTGTTCTAAAGAGATGAAACAAGCCTTGATCTCTCCTGGGAGAAGAGAAGAAAAAAAATCTGACTTTTCTTTCATTTCCTTCCTGTATCTCAGCAGTTAATTGAACAGTTGAAGACAAATTCATTAGCTCATTGTTGCCTCTTTGAAAGGAAGTGGAGCTTAAGAGCCTCTTGGAGACTTAATACCATCTCTAAATTCCTTCCAGCTTTGGAASCCTAAGACTAAACTTGGAAGACAAACTGATTTCCAGCCTCACCTGACTTCTAGATTACAGCCTGAAATTCTCTAAATCATTTTAAAAGTGGTTGTTTCAAATACTGTGACCTGATGAACAGATTAGTTTTACACTTCCATTCTACACCAYATACTCTGCTCTGCCAGCAGCAAGTCCAGATGCAGGAGGAATTGCAGCGTACCCAAGATATAAGTCAGAAAAACAGAACCAAGTCTGAAACTCAGAAAGATTGTTCAAGTCCATTATAAGAATGAAGTAAAGTGGAGAAGAAGAAGAATAATTGAAAGAAAAAGTATTTTGTAAAAGGCAGCCCTATGCTTTCAGAGATAATAATAGCCATTCCTTTTCAGTGGAAGCACAGAGGATCTCTGTTAAAAAACTCTTACAATAAAACCCCTTTTCCTTACACAGAAATAGCAATCAGATTTTTCCTCATGTTTTGAGTTTTAACTCTTCAACTAAAAAAGAAAGTAAGTACAAAAATGCCTGTAACAGTCTCAGGGAGTCTGCAACATCCATAGAACCTTACACCTGCAATCATAACCARAACAGGTTGCAATTAATCTATTAATGAAATAAGTTCCAATCTCCCACAGGCATAAGACATTTGCTGGGTTGCTAATCACTATGTTATTAAACATTAATGAAATGTTTTATTACTCTTGGCCTTCTCTTCTTACATATGATGTAGCAGATGTTTCATGCAAACAGATTCCAAAGGACTTGCAAAACAAAAAGAATTTCTCCTCACCCTCCAAAAAAATTTATTTATTTAGGGAACAGGTAAGTGCTGCTTCCAATGTTTATTCTTCCTTTGTCTCAGACCTATTGCTACATGACATGAAAATGCTTGATATTAACAAGTCATGAGGGGCTTTTTATTTCAATCCAAATTACTCCCTCAGACCTAAGAGACAACATTCAAATTAGAAGACAGAAAAAATGGAAACGGCAGGTGAAAACTGAGCAGGGAGCAAAGGGAGASAGAACTGGCAAGTGGAATTAGCCTGCAGATGATTATTTGCCAAAYAGAATTAAATTTTCAAGAAGTACAACTAATAAACTCCCAGATAACTAAGCTTTAAAAGGTTAAGCATTCCCAGCTGAATTCAGAGGRAGGTTGTGTAGCTCCTCTGGAGCTGGGGGAATGGGAGAGGAAATTGGCTCAACTCCAGCAATGAAGTTGAAATTGGAACTTACACCCCTTACCTTATGTACATATACAACAAGCTATTCTCCCCAAATTCATGTTGGGTTCCCCACTATCCAGTGTGGTAAGTTTGTCATGACTTATCACCCCAGGGCAAAAATCATAAAATCATACAATTGTTTGGGTCAGAAGGAACCTTTGAGATCATCTACATCCAACTTTCTCCCAGGGGCAGAGACACCTCCCACTAGACCAGGTTGCTCAGAGCCTCATCCAACACAGCCTTGAACACTTCCAGGAACAAGGTATCCAGAGTTTCTCTGGGCAGCCTGTTCCAGTGTCTGACCACTTGTACAATGAAGAATTTCTTCTTAACATCTAATCTAAACCTACCCTCTTTCAGTTTAAATCCATTCTCCCCTTGTCCTATCACTTCATGCCCTTGTAAGAAATCCCTCTCCAGATCTATTATAACCTCCTTCAAGAGCAAGTACACTGCTCTAGGATTTCTCTGGAGCCTTCTCTTCTCCAGGCTGGACAGCCCCAACTCTCTTAGCCTGTTTTCATAGGAGAGCTGTTCCAGGTAGCTTTGGGAGCATCCTGGCTTCTGCCTTGCTTCCAGAATAAAACAAGAACTTTCATATAACCCTGCAGCAAGTAAACAGAAGAGAACTGCTAAAAATGAGGGACAGAAGGAACAAAGATGACTTGGTCAGACCAATCATCTTGGCACACATCATCCAAAGATTAATCARCCGTCACCAGATGCTTCCAAAGAAGCTCCTATTCATTTGGGACCCTAAAACCTGAAGACATGGACATTTAACCTCTCTTTACTGAACTTGCAAGTTGTTTCCAAAAATGCAGTTGTAGAAGATAAGAATAAATGCAAGTCAAKGACAAATTATGTCAGAAATTGTTTCTTACACCACTCCCCACCTTTTCCATCAGTTATGCTTCTTTTCAGTTGAACATACAGTTCTAGAGAGGATTCTCACAAACTAAATCATTAAAACATGCATTGTTAATAATAATGCAAGTTGCAAAACCTTCACAGACCTTGCCATATACTTCCCACTACGAGATCTTTTCATTGTTTAAGATCATCTTCCACTCCACACATCATGCAAAAGAGACATGAATGCAGAGATGACCTGGAGTTGAGTAATGGTCCTGCCCTTCTACTCAGCTTCACTGAGACCACATCTGGAGTGCTGTGTCCAGCTCTGTGCACCTCAGTCCACAAAAGATGGAGCTCCTGGAGTGGCTTCAGCACAGGGCTTCATCAATGAAAATGATGAAGGTACTGGAACATCTCACTGATGACGAARTTCAGCCTCAAGAAGAGATGACTAACAGGGGACTTCATCAATGGCTGTGGTTGGGAGGGTGTCAAGAAGATGGAGCCAGGCTTTTCTTGCTGGTGTCAAACAATGGGACAAGCAAGAGACAATGTGTATAAACTGATGCACATGAGGGAAGAACTTTACTTKGCAGTTAATCATGCACTGGACCAGATTGCCCAGAGGCTGTGGAGGGTCACTGGAGATACTAAAGAGCCACTTGGAAGCAATYCTGTGCCAYGTGCTCTGGGATGACACTGCTTGRGCAGGAAGGCTGGAACAGATGACCAACGGTGATCCTTTAAAACCTTGCCTATTTTATGACTCTGTTAATTAATTTCCTTGCTCCACACCTAACCAGTGAAAATGTCTTTTTCACATTTTGTTGAAATCAAACTCTATACAAAGGGTACTGAGACCTTTTWGCATTCAAAATCCCAACCATCTGAAATAATGAAGATTATTGACTGCTGAAGATATGGTACTGCCTGCCTTGCTTATGTAAGCAAGACAGTATCACWCCCTACACATTCTGCACACAAGGTTAACTGAACACAAGAGTCAGCATACCTTGTGCTCACTGTATACCTAACGTTTAGGAAAATTCAAATAAATATTAAAGGTGAACCAGTTTAAACTCTCTACATTAATTAATTGGACAGCTGAATTCAGAAAGGTCTCAGACACATTTATTTCTCTTTGAAAGTTCATTGYCTACTCAAGAAGTCAGCTACAGCATTATCACCCACAAGCTGACAAGCCAGTAGGACAACATGCCACAGCTCAGTGCTCCACCAGGAAAGGACTTTCTACCACCAGCACACGGCGTTGTGCTTTTGCACTGGGTACAGGCTGTTCCCACTGGCAAGGAGGACTCTTTCCAAGAGATATTCATCAGGTTAATTCTAAACAAGAGTCCTTGCACTGTTTATCCTTCCTGCTAATTGATGGCCTTCATGCTGCCACAGAAATTGTTCAATGAATACACTGACTCTGTTATGCCTCCAACACTCCAGGCAACCCTCAACATGCCCTAGTTCTCCTATGTCTCATACTACTTTCTTGTCCTACTAGATCTGTTAGCTCTACATGAAAGCAGATAACCTTTATGCCTGTTATGCAGTTACAGAAACAGAGTCACTGCCTACCAGGAAATCCAGTATATTATCTGCAAACCATGTCCTTTCTTGCCCCTATGTTGACTTAATTAAAAAAAAAAAACAAAACCACCAAGTTCTTGACTATTTGCTCTGGCTCTTCAAATGCTGACTCCAATCAACCTGCTGTGGTTACTTGCACACTGGGAAGGAACATTTCCATTTCATATGTTCTCATAATGYTGCTTTTGCAGATATCTAAATGAGAAGTAGATAATATTCAAAAATCCAGTATTATAAAGGAAACCCCAGGTCTCACAGACAAGCAAATTRTAGCACAGSTTRCTGTGACGTTGCACTAACAGAAGWATCTAACCAAGAAAGAATATGGATTTTTGTTTTTTTAAAACTACAGAGCTTCTAATACCATTTGCTCAATGAAAAATTATTACCTGTTTTTATAAGCCATTACCACATTCCAAATTTATAACTCAGAATTGCTCACTATTTATAAAATATATTCAGCAAAGCACTACAAAGAAAAAAAGTATTACTCTCATTTTTAGGGATTCTTCAGAAATCTGTGCTCACCTTAGTTGCTCTGCTTTACATCCTSTTACTCCTGCCAGACTTCGTCTGAAATGTGCTTACAAAATTGCTCAACATCCGAAAATAAAGCAAGTCCATCCACATAAGGTACTGAATTGAATCTTCCCAATATTCCCTAGCCTATGCACTTCATTCTGGAGTGGCAAAATGCTGTCTTCATTTCCACACTTGCTCTCTTACTRCTGATTCCCAGATTAGTCAGCAACACATTTTTTTAAATGTTCCTCTATTATTTAACAGCAAACCTGAATTTCCACTAAAGTGCCCACAGGCAATATCAAAATCCACGATTAAGTTTTACTCTAAAAAGGAAAAAAAAAAAGAAAAAAGGAAAAAAAAATCCTCTTTGGTGTACTTGCAGCAAGAGCAATGCAACCAGTGGACAGCACAGCAAGTAATATTCATGTCTCACCATAACACCCAGGTTAAGTTGCAATGTCCCACTTCAGGGACTAAGTAGCCTGCAACAAATTATTTCATTTATAATCAATCAACATACTTACATTGTAAACTCATCATAGGTATAAATGAGATGCCTGTTTTCAAGGCCAAAAAAAACCTGGTACAACTTTTATGACTCATGTGTCTGGCAAAATTAAAGTAACATGAATGCAAAAGGGCTGCAAACTCAGTCTGATAARCAGATCCTTGGACAAACCTTTGAATGAAGAAAAAGTGGATGAATCTTCAAAAGTTATGTATTTGGTCTTCCTCACTTGATAATGCCTAGGGGGAAAAATGAGCTTTTTTTGTGACAGGGTGCTTTTTGAATTTTTTAAAAAATTGAAATGAGATGCAGATATTGTTTTCCATATGCTTTGTTATGCTTCTGTGATTCAGACTGGATGTTTGTATTTTGACTAGGTTGCTCAGTACTCAAGCAGTCTAATCACCAAGGCTGGGCTTTCAAAGGAAAGGCACAAATGAAGATGTKAAATGAGCACCTTTGTTGGGCCTGTAACAATTAGACCTGGCTCCAAATCTTAGAGGAACTTAGAGAATATAGATGTCTGTAGTCTGCTTATTTGCATCATGACACATACAAGAGCCTCCATGATGCATCTCAGTTCACTGTGCTAAGCACTAAATAAACAAAAACCTACCCTGGAGAAAGCTGACTGCCTTCTCCTTAGTTAAAGTTTGCAACATATATTTAAAAACATGATAAACRTCACACCTCACATTTCACCTTGAARAAGAGTGAGTCCCTTCCTTGATCCCAGCCAAAAAAAYATTACAAATGCACGACGACCACTTCTYTGACATCACTCACTRTATTTTAAAACAAGTATCAACACCRTGCCAAAGCATCAAGGACTTTAATTWGAATTTTCCTTAACAGAATAAGTTTCTCATTACCTTTGCAGAAATATTTATTATTTTGGGTTATCACAYGATACAATTCTTACAAAACTCAAATAAAAAGCAGATTCAGTTCTATTTCCTGTGGTAGATCATACARGAGAGTCTAGGCCATCCAACAAAATCTCAGTCTACATTATCCTGTAAATTTAATCTTCCAGTGTTCCAAATGTGTCATATTTCACTGCATAATGCAGACAGAAAATGTGATGGAAAACATTAAGTGGARCAAAAAGCCAAAACAAGCTTTCCTCAAAAACATGCAAAGTGAAGTAGTAGAAAAGTAATTCCTTGTATTGTGTAGGCTGAAAATAATTCTGTTGGTCACAAACATTTCACCTTCTCAGTTATCAGGGACAAGGAAGTATCCAAGTCACAGGAAAAAATGGCAGCATTGCTAACTCTAGAATATGCCCAACAGCCTGAACTGCCTCTGTACTTTAGATRCATGACAAAATATTTAAAAGAGCTTCCTTTTATTATTTTCCCATGTCTTGGTACTACTTTTCCAAGAAGCAATGGGTGGTGCATATATTGCCTTTAGCAGCAAAGAAAACAATCACCCATTACATGGCTCTCAAAGTTTTGATATCTTCCCAGAAGAAGCATGACATTTGGTTATAAAATGTCATGTCTATTCAAGAAAAGTACTGGAAAACAAAAATTATGTCCAATTTCACATTTACTTAAACCTTCCTCATTTTGTTTGCTCACTTTGAGTTACTTCTCTTCAAGAAAGAGTCACAAAAAAACCGCAGTTCAATTACAAGGTGTTAAACAAAGCTGAAAGGGCTGAACTACACTGGGTGACACAGGAATGAAAAGATCTGTTCCTCTTCTTTGCTTCATGAAGCCTCAACTGAGCAGCAGGTGGATCTCTTCTGTCCTTTCTATGACCAGCATTTTATGTGTTATCCCTTCTTTCCCCTCAAGTGTAATAGCTGCCGCAGCAGAATATTTGAATAACAAATACTGAGTTCAAAAAGGACACAGAGTTTGCCACTGCCTGATTTAGCAGCCATCCATTTTAAAGACAAAACCCTGTGTTCACTGGCAAAAACTGAAGGCAAATTATTTAATGATATATTCCAATCATGCTCCAAGAATGTTGGACCAAGAATAATTTAACCAAGTAAGAATTTAGTAAGCAAGTGAGAGCCACACACAGATAATGTTGCTAGATGTAAAAACTGTTTAAGCTAAATCTTCCATAGCCAGGCAATCTCATGCTGTGGGACTTCCAAAAGAGAATACATAATGGTACAACAAAGAGCCTTGAAGCATCTGCATGCACCAAACATCCAAGTAGTCTCAAAAGCACCATTTTTATCCCATCAAGCTAATCTTGTATTTATATTCTACACAATACTCTTTTCCCTAACTAGGAGACAGGTGCGGAAGGTATCTCCTGGGATACCACTCCACCAAAACACCCACTTTAATACCCAAACTTTCTATAGCAGCAGCATTACCAAGCTCTCAAGAGCATKAGATGTGCCTGCTATCTGCCTGATCATCTCAGCTACTACTGCAAGATGAAAAAAAAAAAATCGAACTTATAATTTATGTACAACCTCTAACACAGCAGACCACTAAATCCCTGAGCCTCAGAGGGACTTCAGAAATTTTACTGTGAATTTTTAAATGACCACTTTCAGGCTCCACTCACAAAACAAAGACTGCACTTCATTCTCCACTTGCACACTTGGAAAGTCTATTCCATTGCCACACTACGAGTGTCAGCCATTAAATATTTTATTTTTAAATAAGAATGACAAAACCCAAATATGCTCCACCAGCCTGTAATRTGCCTCAGAGATGCAAAGATACAGAGTCTCCATGGTAGGGACCCTTAAAAACTACCAAAGATCTCTCCATAAAGCACTAAAAAATGAAGAACAACAAAATCAATTTGTAACGTTGTTACACAAACCTACAAATCYGTGCCATAACCAAGGCTCCCTCTAAGCAGCAGGTGACACCCAGAAGTAAAACTGTTTCATAAACATAAAATAAAGAGGTTATTCGTACTGCATGCAGGGTTACTGCTTTCTTCAGGCACTTAGAGGCAGCAATGTTAAAAAGTCAAAGGAAAGGAAATTATCTTTCAAAATGGAACTTAATTTGACCACAATCAGGAATTGTGCAATGTTCAAGTACWCTCGCAGAGTTATAATATGCTGTCAGTATGTGGCAGAGTTAGAGGTATTTATGTGCTTTAAACTATGCATTTCCATACCTTGATGTGTTTGGAATTCTTTTAAACTGCACTCTCCACTCTGAATGCCATTATTTCAAAATAGCATCCATTTAACCTGTGTCTCTCAAAACAGATTCTAGCTAATTTAGGAATGTACATGGAATACATTGAATATGTATATGCAACTACATGGAATATATAGCTCATAGAATGTATATAAATATATGTCTTATGAAAATCAGACATGGGAACTCACTTCCTTTAGAAGACCTGACATACAACAGGAATAAACCAAAGCATTCTTGAAGCAGCTGTATGACTTATCTGTACTAGTGGGGCAAAAGACTTTTCATAAATGTGAAGTATCTTAGGGTTCTTTCCATTGTCAGTTAATTTACACAGGACAGATAGGTTTAATTTACACTAGAAGTGGGCAAGAAGAGAGAAAMCTGACAAATCAGGTGTCTAGTTTTAACATCCTATCTTTGGTTCTGGCATAGAGAGTAATACAGAAAAACTCCTGGAAATAGAAAAGCTCAAAATCCAAAATAAATGCACCACCTAAACAGTGGCATGGCTCTATAAAAGGCAAAAAAAAAGCCCTCAAGAGTGCTTTCGACTCCTCCCTTTTCAAAGAACATATTCTTAGGGCCTGTTTCCCTMCTAACATGTGAGTTTCCACATGGCAACATGTGCAAACACATTTCTGCACATGCACAAAGCCATGTGTGCAGATGAAGAGCACTTCCTCCTCTTTCCTAGGCCAACTGAAGCTGGATGATGCTGCATTCCCTGGACATTATCAGCCTAAACTCCCCAGCTACAAAGGAGAAAACTGAAATCAGAGCTCATCGTACAAACTCCATTCAGATCACATGTCAAACTGAGGACCTGTTTTGTACTAACACCTATTATGCATCCAATTCAACTGTGAGATTTGAAAACATCTGCAGGAGCAGCCATAACTACAAATAGTTTTATTATACAGACTTTAAAATAATACTAAGTTAGAAAGAATCTTCTTAGAGTTCCCAGATCTCTTGTAGGCCACTGAAGTATGTTCAGGGAGGTTTCAGCTGAAGTATACTGCTTTCTTGGAAGACTGTTGACAACAAGGGTAAACAGATTTTTTTTATCCATCAGGAAAGTTTGAGAAAATTGAAAAATGGAATGAAATACAAGATTGTGAGTGAGAATTCGCATCTCTACCCATCCTTTTAAGTTGCTGTGGACAGGCACTGCAACTGCAATTACTGCCAAATGACAGAMTTTGCTCCAATAAGCTTCCAGGAAACAGCCAGATCAAGTATTGCTGTAAGAAAAGCTATTACCTTGGTAAATGTCTCTGATAATCTGGAYAAACTAAGTAGGACCAGAGCTACAAATCTGGTCTCTATACAAAAGTTAAAGCACAGACTAGAAAAAAAATCTCTCTGAAGGTTTAGAAGATGCAAAGACATCCTGAACACATGCCCAGGCATATCCCTTTCTGGAAATCTTATCTGAGAGCTGCAGTCTTTAAGAGGGACTGTATTCTCTTAGATGAGGACAGCTAGGAGTAGAAGAACAGTTTTGATCAGACTCATTATCTTTCTACTGCTGGTTTTACAAAAGTTCACAGTATTTGCTGAAGACACTGGAAAGCATTTTCAGCCTTCCAACCCCACTTGTCATAYAAACACAAACCAYCTCATCAGTCAGAAGACAGATCTGTTGTTCTGGGTGCTCTTTCTAGCTATTTAACAATAAAATTAAGGTATCCTTTAGAGAATGACACCTCCATGATGGTCTTATGAACAGTGATTCACTATTCCTCAGATCTTCAAAGTAGCTATGATGTGCGAATCCTCAAAGACTTAAAAGAAAGGTGCTTAAATGTTATTAATTCTCATCACCAGGTTTTTCCTTTGTGACTTTTTACCCCATGGGTGCTTCCARCTAAACTGAGATAGGGTAAATAAAGGCATTCTTTTAAGAGAAGGMATTAGAGATTAATGTTTGAATATTCAACGATCCTTAGATGGAGATATGAGAGAACTCAGCTAGCTCACACACAGATTAAATTAAAAAAGGAARTACAGTCCTTAGTTCAGAGGAAACCTGTGTAGATTAAAAAAGGTCATAGTAAGAGATTATCATGAATACACCAGAGCAAATCCAACCTCTACATTGTATTCAAGACTTTAAACACTGATTTAAGATGAMGATAGCATTCATTCTGAACCTCTGTGATAACTTTCAATTCCCTTCTAGAAAGGAATGAAGTAGGAGGGAAAACRAGGATCCGGAGTGACTTTATTGCTCTCTACAACTASCTGAAAGGAGTTTGTASAAAAGTTGAGATGGGGTTTGTCTCTTCTCCCAGGCAACCAGCAACAGCATCAGAGGACACAGTTTCAAGCTGAACCAGGGGAGGTTTAGGCTGGACATCAGGRGGAATTTCTTCACAGAATGGTTATTAAACTTTGGAAAGGACTACCCAGGGAAGTGGTGGAGTCACCAACCCTGGAGGCATTCAAGGAACAAGTGGATGTGGCAGTTAGTGCCATGGTCTAGTTGACACAGTGGTGATCASTCCAGGGTTGGAATCAATCTTGGARGTCTTTTCAGTATCKACTTGTGTGCTTGAAAGAAAGGGTCAACTCAGGCACGTGCAAAGGAAGTCAAGACTTTTYATGAGWTATCCAGCAGYAGCAATGACTTCTCTTCAAYTGTATCTTTAACATCCTCATGACAMARCTACAATACATAGGAATGGGAATCTGGAAAATGGATTWGCTAAAACATTAGAAAGCAAGACCATGCACGCATCCTGTCTGAACCTCACAAAAGGAAATCAGTTTTGAAAYTGGCACAGAAGAGACAGTGATACCACCTCCCTTAAAGCTCTACAACTGGGTTCCCTAACACATTTCAACACTTATCAAGCACACAGCTGAAAATTTAATGTCAAACTCCTGTCTGCTTGYCAGTCTATAGACATGACTATCCACATAGCCCAAGATTACAGACTGCAAAATAAAACTTGTTTTAACTCTTCTTTCAGTCAGGTTATTCTAGTAACCTGCATACATCCCTCCTCAAAACAGCTCAGCTCCATAAACAGTAACAGACTGAAGCCCCCTGAAAATGGAGCCCTTTTTCCAGTATAATGCTACTATCTGTTGTATCCTAGCTGGCCATGAATAATAACCAAGAGCTAAGAAATGAACTGGGGGGTAGTCAGCAAGAGCAGAACTAATTCAACACAATTTGAAGTCAGATTCTCACAGTGGTCAGTTAATGACAGAGATTCTGAGAGAAAAATAGACAAATCTTTTATCAACAGGTTCACYTTTTCACATGCATGTTTACAGAATTGCACCTTCAACCACAATCAGAGACACAAAAACCTATTAAGAAAAAAATGAGGTCAATTTTAGACTTCTGAAAGCTTTAAACAGAAAAGTCTCTTGAAAAGTTAACAGAACTTTAAAACCTAAGCACCTAGTTATTATTCAATGGGAATTCCTCCTTGTGGTTTTMTATTTTTCATGGAAGCTGCTATGATCAAAGTTGCTGTAATTAAGTTAACACAATCAGCGGATATGGGCTACTTTGAAAAGGATCTTTTTATACTTAGCAGCTTGATATATCTGAGGCAGGAACTGAAGGAAAGCTGTTGCTTTCAGAAGCATTTCAAACAGCTCATGGAAGTACACACACCAGCAAAGAAAGAAAGAAACCAGAACCTCAACATAGACTTATTTTTTCATCCTGCTGCTTTATTGGGCTTTAAGGCTCAAATTAACACTAAGATTTTACATATTAAAACCCAAAAAAACAGTAACAAACCAAAACAAACAAACAATGAACATGCAAATAGTCACAACACCTATTCCTTCCAKAACTAAAAATAGGAAAGAGCAGGACCCTACTCTGACATCCTCTCACACTCCAGAAGATTTGCCCACTTAAATAATTCAGGCAACTAAGCCAAGGGCACACATGGTTGGATGGCTAAACCAAGACAGTCCCTGAATGATTTGACAGACTGCATGGCATGAATAGTTCCCATTACAGAATTTGGCTTTCTCTTGCTGCACATTTCATGTCTGTGTGAGCCATTAACAAGAAATGTGATGCCCAATCTAGAMTGAAAAGGTGCAGGAGTAGTACAAACTCTCTTCATCATTTAAACTTCTACACCCTAATGCTAAAAGCAGAAACATCATGTCCTGCAATTCAGATACAAAAAATTTAACTACTTACTCTCAATCAGCTGCAAAGTATTCCTAGCAATTCACACATTCATTCCAATCAGATTTCTTAAAAACCTTAATGGAATGATAGAAATAACAAAAAAAATAGCTATTTGTGAAAGATACCTGTTTGGTTATTATTGGTTTTTGCAGGATTAGATAGCAACATGACAGACTCTTAATCTGAAGAATATKCCAATGAACATGCCAACAAAAGCAGTGCAAGAAAATTTATGTTACCAGTATTTTCTTTTCAGGCATCACAATTAGGYTGAGTCACTTAAGGGCCTGCACAGACATATGGATGAAAATAATTGAAGATACTATTAATCATTTAACTGCAYCTGTCAATGCTTTGCACAAGGATCCTTTTATTCTGCATTTGTGGGATAGAGCAGAAACACAGTATAGATCTGTGAAAGCCAAGTTATTGCCTTTTGGAAATTTTGCCATTTAAAAGCACTGTGGCCACAACAGCTTGTGAACAGTTGCCTTACACTATTTTTCAAAGGGAAATACCTTTCTCACACCTGGTTAAACTTTTAACTGAAAAAAAAAAAAATCCACTATCCCAAAAATATAACCATTCAGAATGACTGGATGTAGTTAATTAAATTAATCAAATTAAATGGTTTCACAGATCAATGACAAACAGCACGTAGCTTGTGAGCTACTCATTCAAGTATCAGGTAATTGCCCAAAATTACATGACTTAATTCATCACACTTAGTATGGAGAACTAGTTTAAYGAAGGCTGCAAACTGAAATTAAGCATACATTTCTAGATTGTGTTTTATTTATTTCCTTCAATCACTTGCCACTATCCCTAGCATACCAATACTAGTGCTCTATTTTACACTGTAATCTAGACATGCACATTCGAAAATCCAGAGCAATTCAGAGACCCTGCTTAAAACACACTCATGCAGGAACTGCAATGTCAAACTAAGGAACCACTGAACTGCAACACAGAAGTGGAAAGAAGTAGAAGCATTGCAAACTATCTTTATCATCACARAAACTGTAAGATTCAACTCTTCAGCAATGATTTAACATTCAACTTCTTTCTGGTCCAGRCCGATGCTGGGAGGCTGACTTGTCATAGTAATGGAAAAGGAAAAAAAGAAAAAAAGACAATCCCCCTCTGGTAATTCCAGCTTTCAAGATAGCTTTAAACTTGGACAAAAGTGTCTCAGCTTCCTGACAGAGATCTAAAATTGGCAACTGAGGCGCATTTTCCAGATCTACACAATACCCGCCCTTCACATTCAGAAAAAGCAGAAAGAGCMTACAAGTTGCACTCTGACTTCCTGAAGTTTCTGAATCATGCCCTTTAAGCTTCCAGACTACCTGCTGGCTTTTCTCAAAGCATTTTATTTGAAAAACTAAATAATGACTAAGAAATYATACTGCATGTACCAAGATAAATACATCAGGATAGACAAACACAGAGATAAGYAGGCATCAGCTAGAAGCCTGCAGCTGAAAATTTCATTCATGATTCAAATTTCAGGAAGCAACTTGCACACATCACTTTCCTCTTGTTGCTTGTCCACCACTGGGATCAATGCAGATTGGTATCTCTAAAGTGCTCCTCTCTTCCCTCAAAAAGTGATGAAGTTAATTTAAATCAAACAAGCTACTGCCACATTTGGCTGTCTATAGTAAGGTTGGCTTTTTCCCCTAATCATCTCTGAAGTGAGAGTATGCATTAATGAGAGGGGAGTGGCAGATTTMTTAAGGAACTCCCTTGACCAAGCCTTGAATTTGGACTTGGGCAGCCAAGCAGCTCTCTGAATGCAAGAGCTGGTCTGCTCCTACACTGCACTCAAACCATTCAGACTTTCAAAATTCCCTCTTAAACTGGTATATTATGTGGTCCAGCGTTTACCACCTAGCTCAGGCATTTCCAACCTGAARCAACTGTATGCTATTCTTAATATAAGATACATCTGTCTAGCTTCCAAATCTGTCCAGGCAGAGGCTTTTATCCAGCCTGCAGGAATTTAGACCTCCTGCCAACAGRACATACACTTCTAGATCAGAACGTGAAAAAAACTGGAGGACTAAGTTGACAAATGATGGGAAAAACTAAGGAGCTGAGACTAAAGGTAGATGATGCTAYGCAGTTTGGATAAAAGTTTGGGATAAGAATATGAAAAAAGGCATAGCTTGGGTACTGCTACAGATGTGACCCATACAAATTAAGAAGTTTAAGATAGGAGTTTTAAATTAATGCTCTCTGTAAATCTACACATAGAATTGAATGTTAATTACACCTTGTTTAGGGGTATTAAAGCCTCCAGGTATTGGATGTCCTCASCTTGCATCATCAAATTAAGAAAATTAATTTAGAGTATGAACTGGAAACACCCTACCTAGCTTKTCAGTTTAGCTGTTTTGTTCTAAAAAAGAGATGGTTAATACTAAAAAGATGCATTTTTTTAAAAAATCACTTAAAGAAAAACTCCAAAATATAAAGATATATAGTCAGGTAACAAAATGTCACTAAGCCAACTACCAAAACAAAACCAACCCAAGACCAACATTTTATTCTACATGCTCAGGAGAGATTCATAAAAAAACACGTCACAAACTATTAATATCTGATGGTCAGGAACCAAAATGCTTAGCCAAGTTTTCATTTTGACACACTGCATAATCCCAGAGTTATGAAACTGAGGAAATCAAAGATTCTTGTCAAAAGCACTAGGTGACATCTACAAAGCACGACATGGTATAGGAAACATCCTGACCTTCCCCCTAAATCTATGCAATGGGAGGAGACCAAAAAGCTCCTTTAAGTATAGCTAGATTTAGAACTTGTTCTTCCATTTTTGTTTCACCTCTTCTTTATTCTCCTAAAATAAGGCATTCTTACATCAYATTGCATGCTTCCCAAGTACTAATTACATTCAACCCATAATATAGTCCAGAAATAACTCAGCTCTAAGAACTTCATATGCCTTCCTCAATTAGAAGTAAACAATTATGCACAATTACATCAATTTAAACATTATCTTTTCCATTTTTCATCTAATGTATCTGTGATRTGCTGATGCCTGTGGTGATGATAGCATAAAATTTGAATACTCAAGGAGAAGACATACTCTAGTTCCTTCAAAACACATCAAAACAATGTTTTTGTTACCAAAATGGKACAGAAACTACAAATATTACCAGTGAAACTAGCTGTGCATGAGGTCTTACTGTAAAAACAAGAAATGTTAAAACCAGTACATTTGCTATCATGTACTGCTTGCATAAGTCGATCTTAGGCCACTTGACTACMGGGGAAAGCAGTCAAGTGCATTGAGTACCAAGCAGAGGATTAACAAAAGTGATGAGRTGGCTTATGGTTCTTAATTTTTCTTCTGTTTAGAAATTACTAGATAAAAAGATTTCTCCTTGGAAGATTACTTGTTTAGAGAAAACAATCACTAGTCTACTAAAACCACCACAATAGAACACATTTATAAATCAGGTAACTGGGCTCGTATTTGTTAGCTTCTTGCTTGGCCTCCACAATGTCTAATTTACTCCAATGTAGTCTTCAACTTTATAGGTGCAACAGCTAAGAACAAAGCCCAAAGACTTCTCCTAGCAGCAGTTTAATTACYAATGATTGGAGAAGAGTCTAAGCTAGAAAAAAGTAACCTTAAGACAAGCTTCTCCCTTTTTTCCACAGCTCACTGTCTGAGAAATCTAGTCTACAACCTGGAAACAGTACAACATCAAATCTGTATTTTTAGCTTTCTRCTTTGCAGTAATACAAATAATCATAACAGTGACTCACTGATTTTCAAGTTAAACCACATTACTTTATCATAAATCCATCTGTTTCATCTTTAGTCCCRAAAWTTTTTATGCRTATTTATGTGCTCCAATGAAAATAWATTAAGAAAATCAAAACCRCTGCCACCAAAAACATGGAAAATGAGGTAACATTCATTTATTATGAAAATACAGTATTTTATAAAATATGGAAATATTCTGAACATATGCATAAGCTCACCTTAAATCTTTTATCCTGCAGGACTTTCTTAATGGCCACAAGCTCTCCTGAATCACAGAGTTTGGCTTGATACACAACACCAAAAGATCCATTTCCAATCACCTTGGTGTCTGTGTAGCTGACTTCTTGTGGTCGGTCCGGACCTTGKCCAGGAGTTGCCACTACTGTAGTCACCTTGCTGCCATCTTTGTCTCCTGGAAAGCAAGAGAWATACAAATAATCAAAATACTCGCATAAACAAGATGACCAACAAGACTAAAACAGAAGAGGGTAAGACAAAGATTTAGACCAGCATATGTATTTCAGTATTATAGAGAAAAATAGAAAGCCTCTGAAAAAAATGCAAAGAAAACACAAGCATGTTTTTTACCAAAACATATTAAGTGGTGTCAGTGTTTCATTTAGATTATTGCTAACAAAAAATTTTGCTACAGAAGCAAATAATAGAGCAATAAAATGTAATGCACAAAGAAGCCAAGTACGTATCCCTATATCTGATTATAAAGTAAGTGATATTAAACACAGTGTYATTTGTATTACAAAAATGATGCATTTTCCCATTTTTTTTCTATAACTGAAGAAACCAAACTGCCAGTATGAGCTCMGAGCAGAACTCTGATCTTTACAGGCATTTGTCTGGTAACAAAAACCAGGAGCACTTTAAGTTTGTTATAAATCCACCCACGTGTAAATCTTCAGTTTTAGCAATAGGAAGCATAACCTTTGCACTTGAAATTTCTAAAACCTAGGCTGCATCAGATGGCACAGTCCTGTTCCTCTTTTCTTTCATGCCTTTCAAAGAAGGCAGGCACTTGCTGGGGCAGGGGAGGAAGGGTGAGCAGGACAACAATGACCACTTAGTTGGCATCTCAGTATGACCAGAGCACAGCCAGGGATGCAAGCTCAGTGTGCAGGATCACAGTGGAAGCTGCACAGGGGCAGATGCAGTGGCTCTGACTCTCAAGGGCACTTTCCCAGCCACTTTCCCATCACTATCACCYACACTTAGCMTCACTGTTAGTACCAACAGTGCTTYGCCCTGTTCAAAGTCTGGTTTTGTTCCTAACAGGACTAAAGCCTCAGGCATTTTACAAGCATGCTTTGGGCATTACTTGCCCTTCAATTAGAATAAAAAGGCCTTCAGGCTCAGGTTACASAACCAAAAGGGCTGCAAGAAAAACCAGAACCTGCTGTTCCACAGCAGTCACCACAACTCTACAGAAACTGTACTCAAGAAATAGTCATCATATCTCCTTATTAAGAAACCTTCTCTCCACAACTTTCTCCATGTTTTCTCTTCACTCCTCATGCATTTAGAAAAATCTTTCCAACAAATAGCTCAATMGATGGCTTTAGTGCAGTTTAGGTGAAATGCTCCTAGAGGGCATTGAAGATGGCACAGCTTGYCCCTGTTCTCTTTCTCCCCACTGCCTCCTTCAAATATGGGGGCTGTTGCAAAGAACTTTTTTATGATGGAGAAGTTATTTCTGTTTGGGGAAACCTCTCCCCTCACTGCTAAAAATGCATCAGGTACTGCACCTAAAACCAGACTCTGTAAAGGAAGCTTATCTCAGCTCTACCCAGAATGCTGGTGATTTTTTGTGTCCGACTTACAACACACTTGTTTGTACAGCCCAGCATAATRTTTGCAGCTTGTGCAACGCTGCAACCCCATAATCAGCTTGTGTACCAAACTCTCCTCTGCAGAGCTGCTGCCTGTCCAATCCTCATCCACTTTCCACTTGCACACCTGACTGCTCTTATCAAAGCCTAATATTCTGCATTTGTCCTGACTGAACTGCATCCAAGGTCACTGAACTCTCTTGCCAGCTTGTCATATCCTGCAAGCACAGTCACTATCAGGARATCCATTTCATGATGCTTCACTAAAATTTACCTAACAAATTGGTGAGAACTGRTGAATCCTATAAGACTGCCTAAAGGCCCTGCAAAAATCCATTAAATAGCTCATCCTAGTTTTTTCTKGAACCTCCTGTTATGCTCAAACAAAATAATCAAATAATTCTGTATGCCTTTCACGGGACTTTCCATAGTCCATTGTTTTTCTAGATTTCTCATGAGAAAATTTGTTTGAAAACTTCAGTCAAGATACCCACCTCTATTATTACTTCTTCTATACCTGTAAGATTCTGAAGAAAAATCTGTACACTTGACACAATTCCCTCCCAAAAAATCCACATTAACTGCTATTGATCTCCTATGTTGCCTTTTAGGTTCTCAAAAATCGTTGGTTTTCGATTACAACTGCTCCATGAAACAATTCAACAAATCAAAAATAAATAAAGCACATTAGTGCTAAGGGTGCTAATTACTTGCCAAGCAATACAGAGTAGGTRTAGCCCTTCCCCACAATAGTCATGAGGTGAGATGCAGATATATATATATATATATCTGAAGAGAAAATGGGGCAGAAGGTAGAAAGGAACACTACAGAGATTAATAAATTCATGTAGGGAGAGAGAGAAGCATAAATAGAAGAATACTAGCTGTATGGAAAATTCACTCTACCCTTGGATAACTGTAAGAAATAAAAGGAAGGAAGCCAGGAAAACAAAGAAACTTTTTTTTTTTTTTGTAAACAAGTTGAAAGTGTAACTCTCATAGCAGCACTGCATTTTATTTGCCCAACTATTCCACGATTAGCATTCTAACTCATCAAATATACAAATAGGTTACACATGCTTTACTATGGCAATCCTCATTTTAAAAAAAGGTAATCCCCTATCTGCTAACTTTTGAGGGGCCTCTTTTTCTTTTTGGCAGGGTTCACTAGACTAGAGTATTGAGATCAATGTTAAGTTTTGTTCTCCATTTTTCCAAAAATCATGACTAATGAACTCTTAGAGAAAAAAATAATTGTCCCTGCTACGAGTCTGAGGCTGCAGCCACCCAACCAACTTGTCCAGAGCTCAAATGAGAAACCAGACAGTTTCAGACATTTTCCTTCAAGTCCATAGGAAAACRGCTCCTAAATAAGGGCTGAAATCCTCAGCACTTAGAAGTGTAAGCAGTGACATTTTAATCACCACACCAAGAATTACTTTGTTTCTTTACCAGAATTTACAGAGCATTAAGCCTCATAGAGGTTTCTCCCAGTTTCCTGCTTTCAGGAAACAAYAGTCTTTGCAAACCAATCCATAAAGCACACCATAAAAACTCCAATCTTAAAAAAGTCTGTTAGAGTTTCAGTTATATTCCATTACTATATTGTTGAACATGAGGGACTGTAGGGGTAAAATTCACCTTGCATCCTTGACAGCTTTGATCTTCAAGAGTAAAACATCTCCCTGCTTCTTGAAGTATACAAATAATGTGATTGAAATTATATAGGAAAACTAAGGAAGGAAGGACTAAATACCAAAATACTAAACAGGTCTTACAGCTCATATGAGAAGATTCACTAGCATTTGTCCAGAAGCTGCTGCTTTCTAGGGCCAACTGCAATATGACATTGCTTACTGTTACAAAAAAGCAAATTCATGTGACTGTATAACCATCATCTATGCCAGCCACCTTTACAACATCCATGGCAGAAGCACAAGGAAAAAGAAAGTTATCACACTTTATAATACACTTCTACTTGCAGAACTTGGTCTGTTCATGCAAACCCTTAAAGCATTTCCTCACACAGCAGTGGTGTTTAACATCCATGATGTCATATTTGTTTTTTGTTTTTTTATTAAAAGCTTATTCCACGAGTCTGATATGAAACTGAAAACAAAATCCAGGCATTTTAATTTCCAAGTACACTAATACTTGATTGATCTAGTTCACTTTCTACCTTTAGCATATGATGACCACACAGGATAAATCACAAGCATTAGGTAAAGTCMGTGAAAGCACTGTTGAAAGCAGAGAATACTCAGCAGTTTGTGGGAAAAGAGCTTAGAAGACCACAGTTAGACCATCAGTGCAAGCTAGAACCCTATTTTTCCATCTCAAAAAAAAMCCMAAAAACATGGTGGCAGATATTTGTATTTTTACCTAGRTAAGAGTAAAAATTSAGATCTGAGATTCTACTACCAGATAAGCATTTTGTCACATAAATATCCTGCCAGCTGCACAATTTCTACTACTAGCTCAAAGATGACCATTCTATAAGTGTACTACATGTGTACTTTTGGCCTGTGCTTTAAATAARGTGTCATTCAATAAAATTCACTTCAGTCCTCAGAGACCATGAAAGGCATCCTTTGCTATTGATCACACACACACACACCTTCTACTGAATTTTGGAGAAAGTCCAAAATTATGTCTGCCCTACATCCCTTGAGCTCTTCAGTGCTGGACAGAGCAGTAAAAACTCACTTTAATGCACAYACAGAGATCTAAGACTTTTTTTCCTCTCAACTATGTGTGCCCTCTTCCTCCACTTCCATGTGTTTTACAGTTGAATTGAAGAAACAATGTATTAGTACAATGATTACAGCAGCTTTAGTCCTACTTCAAATGCAACCTCGATCCTTTGTGCTGTCTACAAACTCCACCTTTTCCTCTTTTTTGACTTTACCTATCTTCTGTTGCTTCCCTCCTCCAACTGCTACATAACTCCTCACTGGGCTTTTCCATTAGCTATTACTTAGATTGTTTTTAAATCCTAAAAGAAAATTTCACAGACCAACAATACACTTAGTACAATATCTGAGGTCACATAACTGTCTCCACTTAAGTATTTTCACTGATGAGTTTAAAATGTCAGTGTCACCTCCCTGTTAAGATATGGCTCAATATTAGATCACTTGACTACTTCTCCCCTTCATAAGGTTTTGCAGCACTGTTTTATCTTAATTTTTTCAATGCTCAATACAGTCAAGAAGTCACTTCCACAGAAACCTGACCCAACTGGATCCAGCCCCTGCCAATGGGATTAGGTTACAACCATCAGCTGACACAACTACCTAGAAAGAAATGAGTGGCCAGAGGGGGATGGAAGTCTATCACAACTGCAATGGCTCTTTTCAGTCACAGATAACTGGAATATCAAAAGATCTGACTATTTTGTGAAAGAAATGTTTTAAAACTTTTATTGAGCTATCTGCTAGAATCTGGTGCTGATCATCAGATAAGGCTATGAAATAAAACACCTGGCTTCTTAGATAACTGTTCACTCATGAGAAGGAAGGAAGAAGGAGGTCAGCAGCTGCTCTGAAAGTCATTAATGTGGCCAATGTATGCTTGAGGAAAGATGCTGTCAGCAGCAGAAATCACTACTGATTTTCTTTTTCTAATTATATTTTCTCACTACATTTTTTTTAAAAGTTCATTTCACAAAGAGCTGATAATTATGAGTCAGTACAGGAGAGAAAGTATAAAAATGGTATTTATGAGCTGTTTTACTAGACAGCTTCCTTTCTTCATCAGTGAACTGCATGAATGTTACCTAGTGGGGAACAATACAAGATAAAAATGCTATAATCATATAAAATTACAGAATGGTTTGGGTTGGAARGGACCTTAAAGCATCAGYAGGGAACCTCCACTTGACCACACTGCTCTAAGCCCCATCCAGCCTGGCCTTGAACACTGTCAGGGATAGAGCAYCCACAACTTTGCAGGRCAACCTGTTCCAGTGTCTCTCCACCCTCAGAGCAAAGAATTTCTAGCTTTCAGTTTAAATCCATTCCCCTTGCCCTATCACYWTATAAAAAGTCCCTCTCCAGCTTTCATGAAATGAACATTCATGGATCAAATCAGAAAACTCAGGGACTCAAAGAAAGGAGTCTTACAAAACAAAACATGGTTTTGTTTTTAAATTTACTCCAAGCAAAAAGAGTCCTTGGAATTTCAAAAATGGTTCAGGTCAAACATTGAACAAAAACCTGTAAGTGTGCCAGTCATCACCCAGATAAGGTAGATGCATTCACTAAATATATATATACACACACTTGTTTTAGCACAGAAAATGTCACTTGACTTCCTGACTGTAACTGAATACTGCAATAAAAGAGTGGCCATCAGACATTACTCAAGATCAGAAGAATCTCATGATTTGTATCCAAGGATTTTGGAAGAGCTAGCTAAGAAGGCTGAGAAGTGATTTTTGAAAGGAATCAGAACACTCAGAGAACTTCAAAGATGGATAGGGTGATTCATACAATCCTGTTATTTTGACAACAATTTCAGCTTAAGTATTGTACCAGTTATTTTGATAATGAATAAAGAAGCAGTAAGGTAATTTATAGAGACCAGATTGTTGGACTCCATATTGTTGGGAGACTACAGGTTCATTTGGAGGAAAAAAAAAAAAAAAAAAAGCACTGACACACAAGCAATCTGACTTCTGTAGGGTTTCTGACTTGCCATCACATCCCAAATTCATGAAGAAACCCATTTACAGAAAGAAAAGTCATTACTAATCAAATTATAATACCAATACTGAAATTATAATACTAGCTCATAAGTTTCAACAGAACTAAGATCTAATAAAATATAATAGAGGTGCCACAGCATTAATTTTTGCTCTCACACTTAGTGCTTTTATCAACAACCTAAAAGAAAAGCTATTAAGTACTAAGACACAAGATTCACAGAGTTATGCACAGGGTAGAGATCAGTGAAAAAGCAGCTGACCTTCATTAGTAACCCAGACAAAAATTAAGCACAGGGATCCAGAACCCAAGACYATAGGCCACGCAGCCAAATCAAGAAAAGTCATCCAAAGTGTGGAATCATCAACTCTGCCTTGCAAGACATCCCAGCACAAACATTGCTACTGAGCCCTAAAGCAATCCTTAGAAGAATAAGCAGAGGAACATCAGACAGACAAAATAAACCCCTCCCCCCCAAAAAAAAACAAAACCAAAAAAACCCTTCTACTATTTCACACCAATTGAACAGCTACTGGAATAGTGTGCTCACTCCTGATAACTGAAATTCAGCAGTCGTGATTCAAAACATTAGAGATTCAGACAGAAGCCTCAGATGTCACAAGGTCAGAAAAAATACATTACTTTGAGTGAGACTTAAGAGCTCAAACAATTTAAGTCAAAGAGAAAGCTGGAGGATTATCTCTAAAAGGAAAAAGGAACACACATTTCAGAGAGCTCTGATCTGCAGGTGGAAGACACTGCAAATAATGACTAGAAACAGAAATTGCAAGAKTTTGGGACAGAACTGTAGGTGGACAAAATTTAGAAAAAAAATAATCTCCTTATTAAAAATTCTGAAAGATAGGGTTATTCTTGCAACAGATTTTTATTTTAGATTGTAATTTTTTTTTTAATAAAAAATATTACTGAACTGCAGTTGTTAGGCTTCAAATAAGAAAGCATGCACAGGATGAGTGTGGTGTCTCTTAGGGTCTTGAGAAGGTCAGAAAGGTTCAATACCCACACAAAGCATTTCTTTCAACTCAGCACTAATGCAATGGTGTAATAGCTCAATATCAAATATGCTGCTTTCCACAACTGTCAAAATCTGCATTCAATTTAAACAAAAACACAATAAAGTGATAAATAATGAAAATGTGAAGAATGAAAGGTCATTCCTTGGCTCTATTGCTAATGATCAAATGATAGTCACAGTTAATTAAGTGTCAATTCACTTCAGCTCAATCCCAAGACAAATAATCAGGACAAATTTCAGCAACAACTGCCAAGTCAAAGATCACCAAGGTAAAAAGCTTCTAAAACGCTCCACCCTGAAATCAAAGTTGCCACTGCCTCTAGCTGAACACAAAGGAAGGAAGTAAAAGGAAAATGTTCATTCCACTTGCATCTAACAACAATGCTTTTTATATGCCAACTGTTTGAATTTTTTTTWATTTGCCTTGCAGAAGGGAAAACCTGTAACCCCAAAAAGCTTTACATTCTGCTCAACAGCTTCTAAATGGCACTGCAAATTCAAAGTACTAAGTGTTAAGTTTATGCAGGAGAGAACTAAAAAATAGAGCAAAATGTAAACACAATACCAGTGACTCACTTCTGTCCAGTAAAATAAACTATACTATCACTACAAGATAAAAAGTAAACAGTTTAGAAAGACAACAGAACTTTATTATAAAAATAAAACTCGGACCTCTGTCTTCATGCCTTTTTGAGGTCATKGTACCACTAAAAAAGGAAAAAAGAAACGAAACTTATTTCTAGCAGACTGTGACAAGTAATGACATGCCTCATATGCCTGTATTTGATGCAATGAACACATGAAATTACATCAAGATGCAGGGACATTTCCCCCCTATTATTTATGTTGATACAAAAGAAAAACTAAAATTTAGCAGAAGAAGCAGCACCTGGATTTACTGCATCTCAGTTCAGACATTCAAAATGTCATTGTTGCTTTCAGTCTTTCTTTAGAGGTCATAAGAGACYTTTGGAGAGGGGGCATTCAGTTGACTCCCTTTGAAAGCTTAATGCTAAAGACTGTAAACAAGCCTTTAAAAATGAGCAGTGTAGTGAGCAGGTCCCAGAACATTCACATGATAAAMTTGTAAAAATGTCCACTAAAAGGTCACGTGAAGTTCTAAGGCACTGAGTTTCTACAGGTTTTTATATCTTAACCAAGGAAGTCAAAGTAATCACAGCACAGTATTAGCCACGCAGTTGTGCTACTCTACTCCAGCATAAATTTGACTCAGAATACTTTAAAAAACAAAACAAGAAGCACAAGAGGAAAAAGGATGGGAAGAGCCCTGTTGATGTAGCCCAGATGCCTATCACATTGGCCATCAGATGACCTYGCTGGATCCAACTGTGGCAGATGAGATTCCAACAATCAGCTGCTTATATCAGCCACCATGAAATCCCAGCAAGTTAACACCCCACTGATTTATAAACCAAACAGCTGAATCCAGAAGGGATGTTTACTTGCAGTGTCGAAAAAAAGAGTCATTTTACTATAAGCTGTCTTTGTACACTGTAAGGTGTAAGGTGGTGCCCACACCTTTTTGAGGCACATTTGAGGTCTGTRTTAACCATCTCTCATTAACACAGAATTTGCTTCAAGTACTCTCTGTCATGGAAAACGTAGACCAAAACTGTAAATTTCTAAACAAGAGAGCTGCAATTAACACTCAGGTGAGGAAAAAATTCTGCACATTACCTTAGGGAGTACCATAAATAGAATTTTTTTTTTCTGTGACTAAACAAAATATCCACAAGAATGCTTACACTTATATTTCTGCTTTGGAAAAAAAACACAGAAACATACAATTAAGGTAATCTAAACACTGGCTGCCAGTGAGGTTTCATAAGCAGTCTCATGCTTGTTAACAAGTTATTTTTAGTAGGCACTCTTTCTGTTCTCCTCTCTCTCCACCCACATGCAGAAGAACCCACCACACAAAAGCTATTTGGCTATATAAATCAACTTTAAATTTAGGTAAGGTGATTCCACAGATTAGAAAGCAAGTACTGAAGTGATCATAACAGATTTGGTATTGGTAATCTTAGGTCATTCCAGCCCCAAAAAGCTTACAGGTTAAACTGTAGCAAAAGAGGCAAGGACAGAGATGGGGAATGAATGGAAACATCGTTTTAGTGTAAAGACTGTGGCCTCAGTAGTATTCTCCTTTGCTTTTTAGCTCAGAGTTAATTGCAAGGTTGAAAAATTCAGCCTATATAGTATTAGGATTTATTTTTTGAGGTTTTCTTTAGTTATTCCTTCCTCTTACATCATCGGGGAACATGATTTAGTAAATATTTGCCAAAGACAGCTAGAGCAGTTCAGCTGACACAGAGTAACTTATAAACGCCCTGTAACTGAGCCCTGACACGAAGAACCCCGAGTTACAAACAGATCGTATTTATCCACTTGTTAGTGCCATTCAACAGTTGACCCTGAATGAGTCTATCAGTGTCTGCTAGCAAGGCTGAAGAGTGAATTCATCCTTGGTCACCTACTGACATGCCTTCAAGAAGTGGACTTCAAGACCACTGTCAGAGACAGAGATCTCCCACCCCTCAAAGAATACCAAATAATAAACAGTTMATCTGTYYAATTCYCAGGTGATCTACAATCTTCCCATCAAAATATCTGGTGTGACCTGCAAGCCTCTTACTAAAGCAGTTTCTTGCAAAAWGTAGGAGGTTGTTCCCTTGCTGGAGGCCTCCCTGGCTCAGCTCTCACTACATTTGGTAGCTTTTGAATCCAGTTAAATGTACATGTCACCGAGACAAGTACATCTCTGACCCCTGAAAACAGACTGCACCACTGTTTTTTCATTCTCTCTTAGCATCCACTAAATCCAGCTTCAAATGCATTAGGCCATACCATTAAGCAAAACCCACAGAAAGCCACCTGCAGTAGCTGCAAGTTTCCAAGACCTCCCCTACCATACACTTGCACAAATTAAGAACATCTTAATACATCTTAGAGGGAGTCTCTATTCTCCTACTGGAGATTTAAATAAAACATTTTTCAATTGTGTTAATTACAGCAGTGCTTAAGTATGAAGTGTGAATAGGACCCCACTGCGCTAGGCACAGCACCAGAATAAGAGACAGCTCCTGCCCCCGCTGGGAGGGAGGGAGGAAGGAGGAACCAAAAAGAAAATAGGCTAAAGAAAGAAGAAAATAAAGTGAAGGTAAGGAACAGTAAAAACACAGGTGAAAAAAACCCAAAACACCCCAACCACCAAAAATGTTAACGTGAAAAAGTGCAGAGAAGCAGAAGCAAGAGCAGAGGATCAAGGAGAGAACTGAATTTGGAGCACAACTGAACTGAGAGAACCCACAAATGAGTTCTCCAGGCGTGTGAAACACTTGCTGTCACCACTTCTGCAGGCGGCCCAGGCCAAAAGAGCCTCTGGATAGCTCTCAGTGGCCTCCACAAGCCCTGCCAGACTGTGGAGAAAGAAGCAGGGCACAAAGGATGCAGTTCCACATCTGCTGGAGTGTCCTTGGCAGGGTCCCTTGTGCCACGCTGGGAAGCCAATCCTTATCACAAAGGTGCATCCTCAAACCTCAACATTTGTGTCAAAAAAGAAGAGCAATTTSTGTATTTATGAGTATCATAGGTGGATTTGGAAACTTATGTGCAATAAACAGTAACACCCATTTAAACTGCAATGTTTTCCTRACAGGGCAGATGACCAAGTTCTTCCCAGGCAAGAGTCCTGGATACATTTTTCTGCTCTCTGGAACATCAGAGGACTATCTCTCCCTTTGCCATTTCTCCTTTCTGTCAAGTACTCCATAATTAAGTTCTGTCCAGTTAGGACAGAACATGGTTTCTTTCTCTTCAACTTCAGTGAATGCAGCACAGAAACACAGCATGTACTTGTCATGACCAAGAAACAGCATCTTGGACCCAGAGCCCAGCMCAGACAGTGAATGAGACAGATTAAAATCACAGTGAGAAACAGATTGTGTGGAATCTGAGACAGCAACCAAATCCCAAAGAGAAAGACAGATAAAGCTAATTATGAAAATGCATTTGGTGACTATGTTTTAAGATTGGAAGAGGAGTTAGAGAACTGMCAGCTGTTCAGAACCAATATCCACCTTGGATGGGAAGTACAATGAATAAAAAAGTCAAAAATTAGTCGTAGCCAATATGAATCYCTAAGATGACTGTGACCTGAGGTTGAACACTATTCTAGGACTGAAAGAGGCATTGCACCTACTTCTCCAGAGGGTAAAATCAAGCTGTGCTACACTGTTCAATTCATGCTGCAGAGCACAGACCAGCTTTAAGACTCCACAGCCTCCGCATGCATCTCMAACTACTGCTTTAGATTGTGCCACAGAACTGCACAGAAATAGAACAAGTCAGTTTAGGTTAAAGATGGTTTTGAATTCAAGGAGAACGTTATCTCAAATAATATTAAGAAACTGTAGGCATGCCATCAGTGCAATGCAGATATTCTCCATGGCAGAAGTGGCTGTCCTGGTGAAGGAGCTATTATTACAGATGAGGCAGCATTTTAGAAGCCAGATGCATAAGCTATACACCATTGGCAAGTCCTGCTTTTGAAATTTATTTATTTATTTGAGTAATAAAAATAGTAGAGCAAGAAGAACAAGAGAACTAAGTGTTGGACATCTCTAAAGCTATTTAAGGTAACCAGAGAAACTACAGCCCGTTTTCACATTATACATAATCTSATCACAGTGGGGGCTACTGCCAAAAAAAGATGGTCTTACTTCCCACTTTCATGTTCTTGCCATAGCAAATCTGGCAATCTTGTAGCCTAAGGATGAGTCAGTTTAGCCTACTGATCTGACAAACTAATCCATCTCCAAAATAAAGCAAGCCTCAAGTCAGCAAGCTGAACTGACTCATCTTGAGGACAGGCAGTTGCTAGATCTGAGGAGGAGAAGAGCTGAGAACAAGCCTGTTCTTTACTGCCTGTACTCCCAGGAAAGCCACACTAAGTGTAACACAAACCCCACATCCACGAGAAGAGCAGATATCACACTGATATCCCACTGCCCTCCTACCAGGTATCAAATAACCCACACCTGAAGGTGAGCTGCAGCACAACTGCTTCCRGAGCAACAAAACTGCTGCCTAAACAATGAGAGCATTTCAGCTGGCAGAGGAAGGAGATGGAAGCAGCCAGAGCAAATCCTTGCCATGACAGCCCATGCCAAGGGAAAGCTCAATCAGCCAGACTGCAGGCTTGGGTGAAGCAAAGGAGAAGCACTCAGGCCATCCTTTGCCTCCTCAAAGAAAACACAAGCTCATACTGTCAAACAACTGAAAAATACTCTACTATGGTTACTCTGTATGTCTATACAGAGAGTGTACTCTATATAATACTCTATATGTCTACTATGGTTAAAAATGCCAACAACCAAGTCACATTACACTAGCACTGACTAGTTATTCTGGAGAGTAACTATATTRCCTAAAAATGACTGCTTTAGATAATACAAAGTATCTTCTTCTATAGCTTCTTAAACCTACTAAGAAATTTATTTTTCCTCTATCAGAAACAATACATCTACTTCAATAGAACCTTTTCCCCAGTGAAAGGACAATGATATAATTTAAACTACAGAAGATGTTTCCAAACATTTTATTGCAATATATAGATTTTAGTAAAATAAAATCCTACAAAATGGGAATATGTTTTCTTCAGAAAGAAAAACATGAACAAAAGCAATACTTCTCTTAAGAATGAGTTCAGACATCTGGGGAGTTAATTCCCTTCTGCCAGTCTATGAGCAGACAGAGGCATTCAGCGAAAAATACACATAGAGCTGAAATTTTCAAACTGTTCCTGCAATTGTTTGTTAAGGAAGACTGCTGGGGTTTGAAATCCTAAAATAGGTATCTGGCAACAGGAAGAAGAGAGCACTGCATTTTTAGCAAAAATTCCTCTCATTTATGCAGGAAAGAGGAAAAATAAGTAGCAAAATCTGACCTTTCCCAAATTCTGCCACTTTCCATACCTGACAAAGTGAAGTATCACTCCTGAAGACACCATGAAGAAGAAAATAAGGGATACTAAGCAAAAGATAAGCTAAGAACACAAGAACAATTTTTAAAGCAACGAACATTCACATTTTATATACATACATATAAACATATCTATATCTATATATATTTATATTTATATATATATATATATATATCTCTGCAAAAGTTGTATACCTATCCAGAAGTGGCAGTTTCTCAAGGGCTGCTGCTCCAAATCTATATAGGTTTTGAAGGCATCTAGGCTTTTTTGCCAGCAGTGCAGCAAGTTTTCTTAATTAGAAGTATGATCATCTTGAAGGGAAAACAAGACTGAGGTCTCAACACCACTAGCTTTTCCTTCTCATATATACCCTTGTCATAGGAATCTCAGGCAAGATTCCAGGTATTATGAAACCAAGACTGTGAATACATGAAAAATATTTCCCTTTCTAGAAGGAGAAAATGGAGCCTAATATTTCTCTACTGCTGTTATAACTGAAGAATGATGGCAATGCCTTATCTTGGCCCAGTATGGCTCCAGCAYGTGCCTATTACCCAGCATCTAAGCACATCTTATTCCATGGGATTAGTCTTCACCTTGTTCATAAATTCATCTTTCATCTTCCAACTGGACAGAAACAATGTAGTGCAAACTGGTGTCTTTAAACAGACTAAATACATTAAGATAAGAAASACTTAACGTGAATTTCAGAACAGGAGAAGGTCACAAGAACATAAGATAAAGTTCAAGTGGCAGTGAGTGAGAGTTGAGAAKAAAGTAATTCTTGAAAAGGAGCATRCAGAATATGCTTGAATGCTTGCATTTTGSCTAAGACAGGAAGTCTTGAATAGAAGTTATTTTCCACAGTAGCAGCCACTCAACCACAAACCCACAATGAAATTTCATTAAGACATTACAGCCTGGCACTGTAGGAGAGATAATGAATGCATAAATCAAACTTATCAGAGAATGATTTTGGCAAAGGCAAGATGAGACTCATCAACTTAAAAAGCTATGTCAAAACCCAACAAAAAGCAGAAAAATTTCTCTGTGTTTCAGTTAAGATAGAGCTATTACAAAATAAACTTTTTTTCTTCTAGTAAAAATATTCTTCTGAATAAACATTTTTTTTTAACAATCAAGTCAGAAACTGTCCTTTATTTGCCAAATTAACCTGGGATTTTGTTTTTCTTTAYACTTACATATAAGAAAACATCTAATATTTAAATTCTGATCCTTGATAAAATCAAACAGCCCTATAACTCAGTGTGCAATTAACGAGACAGCTCTTTTCCCATTTTTTTCCTTGAAGCATGTAATTGAGTTGGTACACAATTTTGTAATTAGTGATAATGTTTGCAAAATACTTAGTTTTGCTTTAAGATGATCTGAAAATACAGTCTACTTTTTAATCCAAATACTTCTCCTTCCGGTTTGTCATATATGAAGAGTCTGACAGCTAACACAGAAGATATGAACTACTGAATGTAATGCCTGCTGCCTGCATCACAAAGAACAAAGAAAACCCTTCAGATCTTTATATACATATACACTGCTCTTCATTAGAGGTGGTTAATGGGAGGGTTCATCAAAAGTAGATGGATGGGAAATATTCAAACTGAAATTCACCCTCTTTCCAAGAGCAAAGATTATGGCAATACTGACTCAATGGAATTTTTAGTTTAACTGTTGATCACCATCCATCCCAATGATGGATCTTCATCTACCTTTACTCTCAGCTCATTCACCAGGCAGCAGAATTTTTCCTCAGAAAATTGGGATCAGATGAATAAACGGATGTGAGGTATCATACTTGTATAGAATGAATAAAAATTGGTTTCCTCCATAATTCCAAGTACTTCAGGTCTCTTCACAATTAATGAATGTCGACACAAAACAATGCCTCAACAGCAGAAACCCAGGGTGTTTTATTACAGAATTAGGAACTGTATCCAGAGGAGAAAATCCCCTTGGTCATWACAAGGACCTGTGGTCTTTAAGGCTTGGAAGAACAATGTGACTTATGCAACAAGAAAGCTCTGCCAAATTAACTATACAGCCATTTGTGAAAACCAAGAAGTTCATTATTTCCTTCATACATTTAAACAGAAAGATCTACAGCTAAGATAAGAATACATTCTCCAAACACAGGCTTTGAGAACCGACTGTGAATACAACCATCAAATATCTTAGGTCTTCATGCTAATCTAAGAAACATCACTAGGTAAAAAAAAAAAAATCAGTCACCAGAACAAACAGGGATTGCTTTCACAGATTTCCGCACAATTTAAAAAACATCCTGAGAATACCATTGCAGCAGTTCCCAACATAACAGATTATACACACACTGGTTTTTAATAGTTCTAAGTTATTCCTTTCAATTTTGCTATCCACCCTCCTACCATTTGCCCCATCAGATATAGAAGTCCCCACAGAAGCCACACAGGGCAGATCAATGCAACATTGTCTACAAAATACATTCATTTTAATCTGTGGCCATGATCAATACAACAAAGACAATCCATCTTTCAAAAAATCACCGTCAACCAGTCCAATTATGAGAAACAAAACATTAAGCAGGATTCTTCCCTTCTGAAAAAAAAAAAATGCTGAATATACAAATGCTTCTAAGCTTCCAAGAAAGTTTAGTTCCGTGATTTCACAGCCATCATTCCCATCTCCAAAACAGCGCTTGAGATTTGCCACTAGAACAATCCTTGCAAGCAGGGAAATTACACACTGGCACAATATATTGCAGTTTTACACGTGCACATTTTTTTGCATTCTATTATTTCTGCTTCAGCATCAACGGGAGCAATCTGAATGTAACACAGAGGTTAATTCAAGCAGAAAAGCAATTTGCAGTCTTCCATATTTCCTATCAGGATTCAATAATGATTTACTGTCACCAACACAAATCTTTCTAGATCAAAGCAATGCTACAGGAGYTCAATATTCAATTACCATACCCTATGGCACAAGTCAACATTTACAGTTTATTATATATTTGCACTTAAACAATGATACGGTAGCAAAAAAAGGCAGCAGAAAAAGGTGTACTTCATGAAAATAACATCACAATCATCACAGCTGCCACAACTGCAAAGCAATTTCCTGTGAAGAATAGGGTTAGAACTCCTAACTTGATGGTTTGACATATAAACTTACAYAGAGTTGATATTGTATGTTGCTTTTGTCTGGTATCTAAAAATCAGACAAAAAAAGTCTCCCACACATTGTGGCAGCTCTCCCCTCTACCCTAATGTATCATACACTAAACCATGATTATGAAAATATTTGTGTGACTACGCTATGAATATCAATAAAGAAAAGGGAAGCAACATATGCTTTTTAATTAAGAAAAGACACTTGGAAGTCTGGATCATCTCACTACTTGGTTTCACAGCACAGCTGTGAAAAAAAAAAACCAAAAAACTAGCGGGAGAGATTGAACAGGTCAGGGTCAGACAGCCCTCCCCACTAAGAAAAGTAACGTAAATCTGTACTCAAAAAAGGCAGCAAGAAGTAAGGGGTTTGTTAGTCTTAATACAGGTAATTCTTGTCACTATCAGAAAACACTTTAACAGAAGTGCTAGGAATGGCTCAGCAACTATATATATATTTTTTTTTTTTTAAATTTCAGCACTATTAACTTACTAGAACTGTAAGTGAGATATTTATATGAAACCTGAGCCCTGTTTGGGTCTAATATAGGTTTTATATAGGTCCCTTATAATACAGTGCAGTTAAAAGTCTGCAGCACTGCTCTAGTTTTAGCTCAGTTTTCACTTCACATTATTCAAACCTACGCTTTTGGGCACACTGAGTCGGAGAGGAAGTTTCTCATTACTTGCAAGTTTTTTTCAAGTTCTTTAACAACTGGCTCTCAAAAAAATATCTCCAGTGGRAGCCTCTAGGGGTACAGACAGGCAAATGTGATCTCCATCCATGGCGAGATTGCCAGTATTAAGAGCATGGCAAGCAACCTGCTGAAGTAAATTGAGAATGTCTTTGGCTAAGAAAAATCCTGCTGGCACTCCAAGCAAACAGGTAAAAGAAATCCAAAGAAAACACACACTTGGACTTTCAAAAAGTCCAGACTGCTCCTTTAACAGTCTGTGGCAAGAAGTCAAGGCTATAGAGGAAAGAYCCAATTATAGGCAAAAAGCTGACTGAAGACTAGGAGGCAATGGTGAGACTGAACAGTCAACTTTCCACTTTAGAGAAAAGTCAAGACTGGAGCTGACCTGGCAGCATTGCTAGGAATCATTCTATTCAACATCTTCACTGACCTAGATAGAAGTGCACAGTGAAATCCTCCAAGTCTGCAGATAAAGCTAAGCTTTTTCAGGTCAGCCAGCTGCAATGGCAGTAACTGTGAACTCTGGAAGGCCCTCACTAAACTGAGCAAGTAAAGTGTGGTAGATGAGCTTCAATGCAGAATGCAAGCAGATCTACAAAAATAAATAGGAGGGAAGGAAGAAAAAAAAAAGAAACATCTATGTTAGGTTTTCAAATCTATGGTTAGGTTTTCATCTATGTTAGGTTTTCATCTATGTTAGGTTATGCAAATTTATAGCTGGAGTTTATAAATCAAAGAAGTGACTCTGAAGTAATCATTGTCAGTCTTGAAATTACAGGCTCACTGTGCAACATGCACTAAAATGTCATTTAGATATTGGACATAACCAGTTCTGGTGGAACTCAGGGCAAGGCAGAAAGTAATGGTGCTGCTATGAAAAAACTTAGTGCATGGCAGTCTTAAGAACCAAGACGTGGAGACAAGAATAGCCTACAAGCAGGGTAAAGCAGAATTCAAAAAGGTATCRAAATGGTCAATTAAAGGATTAAAGATAGAGCAGCCATCTTGGAAGAAAAGGCTGGGGCTCATCAAACTGAAATGCAAGATGATGGGGATGGGAGGGTATAACATATTCAAAGCTTACTTGAATGGCAGAAAATACTTGATGGCAGTAGGTAAGATCAACATAGSTGGCAAAGAACTTTGGAAATCTGTTACCTCAGGATTGTGAGCAGATATTRAGGCAAGCAAGGATGTAGCCTCTAATGTTCCCAGTCTGATGACTGGATCCTAGAAAAGTAGGAGGGTAGTGAATCACAGAATGGCCATGCTCACTTGTACTCCCTAAACAGCAATGTGACTGCCATGGTTGAAGATTACACATCTGGCTATACCTGGTTCAGTATGGTATTTCTTAACTTTTAAATCATAACTGGGAAAAAAAAATGTTAATGTGAAATATTTCAAACTGGCTTAATATACTTACTAAACTATAATTTAGTATATATATTTGTATTATATATATACCTATATATTATAATATATATATATAGGCTTAATATACTTACTAAAATAAAACTTACTAAAATACAATTTCATTATCCAATTTTCATTGTATTCTTACAAGGAGACCCACTGCAGCAAAGTACAGATTCTAAATCAGATGTGATGAGAAGCTTGGTTTTCAGGATAAAGAATGAGAAGGAATACAAGAAACTTAGTTATTTCAATTATATATTACTCTGGATACTTAAGAGTCAAGAAAAGCTTGCTCCTAAAACAGCTACTCTGCACCATGGCTCCATCTTTGAGAGCTTCAATATCAGCAAAGGCAGCCCAGGTTAGAAGTGGGCTGCCTGCTTTTACCTGTGTGACCAACCATAGTTATGGCTCCTTGATGTCATCTCAAGGGAGTTGTACCCTGAGTAAAACACACCTTTAAAAGGCTATCTGTTTCTTCATGAATCTCCATCCTCTCCGGGCAAATCTTAAATGAGGAAGAACAGAAATAACAAGCTTAAAACAGTGAGTCACGGGCCAGTATCTCAGCCACAGAGGTTTCTTCAAAAGAGACAAGGACAAGTCAAGCATTTGCATATTGCTGGTTTCRAGTACTTACAAATACAGCAGTCTCACTGATACTGCCCTCTGCCTTGGAAATGCCACAGAAGCAAGGAGGTAGTGAGGCTCTTATCCTAATTTCTGCTTCTGAACAGCTCTACAGCTGCTCTTCTGACCCAAACATCTATTACTGGGTCCTCTGCAGCGGGGAAGAGCTGTCTCCTGGACTGAGTTTTGGGGCAGCAGTACAGGGCCAGTACACATTAACATTACTTTTATCTTGTTCTTTATAAGATGGTCTGRAAACAGCTTTCCATACTACATGATMCTGTGATGGATAACAYAGAAGACAGGCCTGGAGCACACRACCTCTTTTTCCCTTGAGACAAGAGCTTGCATAGAATAAAACTCAGTGGTTAAGCACTGCACTGAGCTGAGACCTCAAACAGAGACAGACCCTCAATGATTCTGGCTCTGATCTGCCATGCTGGATRTGAAAATAGCTGCACTTGTAGGACCAAGTGATCCAGTGCAATTCTTGCCTTGGCTCAGCACTCTGAGCCCTGCTGGAAATGGATTTCAGTGACACTTCCAGGGCTTTGGGAAGCTGTGGGGAGAACCATCTACCAGCGGAATCTGCCCTCTCTCACTCCACTTGCAGGCTGTGAGGAACAAGCATCTATGGCAACAGARAAACTGTAAGAAAAATTATTTGGGRCTTTTYCATGTCTGCAGATTGTAGTGAAAGAAATAACTTAAGTGGCAACATAGAGAACTTAGCCTGAAGCTCTATAACCACAAAAAACAACAACTCACTTAGGAATAACAGCACTTATGAATACCCCCAACATTACGAAGGCACTGAAGACCAATGGTTTCATCCCCATGTAAATGTTTCAATTGTCTTTTCAAGCAGTTAACAACATAGCCACACATTTTGCAACAAGCAGGTATAAAAGCAACGAGTTCTGTTTTACTAAACAATTAAATCAGGAAAAGTGGGGTTTTTTAAAATAACAAGTTAGTTTCTGTCCATGTGTTTGAAGTCAAAAATTCTCAAATATTACACTTCATATAACTATGACAAACATCCTTTCTAATGTYTTAGCTCACCTTATACTTAGGGTGCAAAAGAAACACCAAACTGACATAAGGAAAAGTCAACCTGACCTATAAAACAAAAATCCTAAAYGACAATCCACTAAAATATTCACTAACTGGTATCAATTTCACTTGCTTTGCCCCAAAAATGCTGCAAAACTTAAGACTTACAGCTTTTTCAGAGTATTTYAAATTCAAGCATTAAAATAAATTAGCCATGTTAAGAGTCTTGTGGAGCAGGATAAAACCTTCCCAACTCCTTCAAAAGGATAWGGATGGAACAGTCATGTTGCAAAGGCATCGATGGAAAGAATACACTGCTTAAAATCCAATTCACAATCATTACACATATACTATTTAAATCCATATCACTGATCACAATAAAAGCACCATGAAAAAATTATGAATTTTTGTTTGCTCCACAAGTTACACAGTTCTTCAGATTCACAGGACATTACAAGCCTCAGTGTTTTGGTGGATGGGTSTGGAGAACAATGTTAAGATTTATGGGGTTTTGCAATATATCCTACCCATTCTAAGTATATAACTCAGGATTACATTACCACAGAATTTTCCATGTACTAATGCTAAATGCTGACTTGTTAATGCTTTACTACACCCACTGCAGATTTTTATTCTTAAAACGTAAGCAGTTTCCTGAAGATAATGTTTATGATATCACAGTACTAAAGTCACTGAACCCTTTACCAGAGGCCACCTACATCTCCTACTTGCACAACTTCAGCTCATTTTATTTTGTTTTGTGCTATGCCTGACTTATGCCTGACCACACACTCTTCAACAGCTTAACAGGGTAACTTTCGTGATTAACTCCTATCCTTAAATCATGTTCTTTTTCTAATGAAGCAAGGTAAAAGTATCAAAAATATTACAACTCCAAAGGAAACAGTAGTTGTTTTCTATGACATGCCCAACAGTCTTCTTCCAGCAAACAGAAACCAGCAAGATGATAAATTTCTGCACTATTTTTATCATCACATATTCAACTAGAGGAACTGGGAAGGAAGGCTTTCCATGGTTGTTTTAGTTGTATGGCAGTCTATAAACAGACTCCTCTATTCTGTTACATTTACCATACTGTTGGAGAAATATTTYAACTGGTAATTTGGGGACTTTTCCAAACAGAAAYCAAAGCAACAAAAATAGAAAACACCAAGAATTACTTATCATTGTAGTAGGCAGAGACAACACGTAACAGCAAAAAAGCCCAGGAATTACTACAAACACTGAAATTCCRTCAATTAACTAACAGAGATAAGAAAAAATGTGATAAAATCCCTTGAAGTTAAAAAGGCTACAAAGCCCTATGTTTATTACTACTACTTGGATAGGCAACATTCTTTTTTATAGAGTCTCAAGTCAGCTGATCCTACAATAAATTCAGCTCTCCTTAAAAACAACCCACATCTCATATTTAAGCAAGAACCCTGGGAAACATGAAGAAGCTTAATCCTAAAGACAAAAACTTCCTTGTCCTACCTCAAGCCCACAGAGTGTTGCAATTCTGTTTGTGAACAGTTGACAACGACAACAGGAGATACAGCCAGCAGTTTCTGACTGTTTTAATGCAAAACATGGCCAACTAGAGCTCAGAACATTTAGGTTTACTCAGAGGGCAGGCACAAGTTCAAATTCCTATAAAAATGCACTACAAATCTGATGGACTTATTAACTTAAAATTAATGTTTCAAACACACTTGCATAACAATATTCAAGATGAGTTATGTCCACCTGCTAGAACCTTGTTTTACCCAGTTGCATCACATCTCTTCCCTAATGTGTATTTCCATATCCTGTCTGTTTACTCCAATCGTTCTTTGTATCTATTTTGCTCCTTTCAGCTCTTCTCCTGTCCTTGCTTCTTCCCTACCTGTGATTCAGAATTACAGTACCAGCCTCTAGCTTGCTCTTTTCAATTCTCTCAAATGCAGAGAATCTCTCCTCATACCCAACCATGTACTCTGATCTGTCTGAAGAGGTGAGTCACTGGCATTATTTCAGCTCTCTCTGCAGCTACACAGCTTCCCTGTGATTAAAGGAAATTTTGATTTGTGTACAAATCACAGTCCATAGACATGCACAACCAAATGCTGACCTACACTGTTTATCCTGCAGCTGGGAAAGAACCCATCACAATTCATACTCCCATATTTCTRCACACAAGTGTGCAAACAGCATGATAATTTTTCCAGTAGTGTTACTGAACATCCGTCCTGCTTTACGGAAAATTCATCAAGCAACCACAAATAACCTGTGGCATGGGGGAATGCTTATTCATTTTAGGCTTTGAACTCTCCTGGAATTTAAACCTATCCCATCTAAAGGCCAGGGTGCCAAAAAACAGTTCCCAAACTGTAAAGTACTACAGATAAAGGGTCACATACAGTTGCTGTCTCCCTACCAGCTCTGAAACACCCAAGCCAGAGATAACAGACCATACCAACAGTAACCAGTCTGATGCTAGGACCCAGACAGAAGGCCACCAGCTAGCAACTTGGAAATTACTTTCGCAGAGCTAATTATTAGACTGTCATTACAGTAAAATCAAATCAATTTTAGCCTCTGGCTATCTTTTAAAAGGTGCTTCCAACTCCTGAAGGTAAACTATGTGGCAGCCAACAACCCCTCCATTTGGTGGTATCTCCAGGTACATCACCCACTGTGACACTTTGGTACTTGCACATGTTTACAGCTCAAGAGAACACCTCTTTTCTGCAATATATTCTTCTTTCAGAGGTTGAGCAAGTGCTTGTAAAGTTTCCAGAACACAGAGGGAAGCTGAAAGCTCTTAATGCAAGTTTATGGGAGCAATTATAGCAGCTTTTGAATGTCTTTCTAATGCCTTTGGCATATATGCTTTTTTAAAGGATGGTCTCAGAAAGCATTGAGTAAACTGCACTTCTGTACATYAGAAGCAGACTGAAAGCAACTCAAAATATTCTATTTCTTGTAGAGCTCATCACATTATCCTCTCCCAAAAGGTATACTAAATTCTAGAACTATTTACCTATCTACAACTTGACTCATACATCGTTTTCATTTTACCCTGTAATTCACACAACTGTTAAAAGTGTCTTTATAATACAGACAAATACAGAAGAATTTGTAAGAAAAATACAGTCTCATGCACCACACTGTCATACCACAATTGGAGATCTGCCTTCCACTTACCACAGCATTCAAGAGCATATAAACATCATATAAAAGACACAAACATGAATTATACACACTTAAGAATATCAGGAGAATGAAGTATTAAGTATGAAACAATATTACCTGCACTAACTCCCCACTCCCCAGCTACTCACATGGAACAAACATTGCTGCTYACAGAAAACACTCAACTTCTGGGTGTGCATCTAAACTAAGACAGCTTCACACTTCTAATTGGATTCCCACATCTCAAAACGCCAGTTTGGAAGAGAGATGCTGTTTACTTTGATGGTGGCAAACAGCAGAACTGATTGTGCATCATTTTTGGAACTGCTCGCTTAATTTCAGAAATCAGTGTCTTCCAAATGATTTTTCCAAGCTGAGTATAGTTACAAGAAATGCCACAGCCCAACAGGCTGAAGAATGTGAGCTTTAACAAAGACAGGCTTTCCAATTCTTCCCCTTAAGTACAAATTTCAGTGAATGCCTTGTGCATAAAATTAGTTTTAATGCTAACTTCCAGCAGGTCTCTGCTAGGCTTGATATCCACCTTACAAAGGAAAAACTGAAAATCTGAAATGCCCTTAAAAACTAAAATCACTTYCTTCATAAAAATTACTCCCAAGAATTATTTGCAGTTAAAAAAAAATATTGCTGCACCAAAACTCTATCAGATCATAAGTCTATCAGACTTTTAAGTGCTGTTAATTCCACCTTTACACTAGTCACAAAATATGACTAGTATACACAAAATATGAACCACATATTTTARTTAGGTCATATACAGACAGCAGTATCTGACTAGCCATCTGTATTTAAGACAATCCTTAAATATAAACCTGACCAGAAGTTTCTACATTCAACAAGTCAATTGGKATACCAGAATAGCTGCTCTTCCAAGAAAACTCCAGGTACAAGTAACCAGCTGCCAAGTACAGCTCACACATACCAGGGCTTGTCTGAAGCCTGTTTAACTATTCCATTATCTTAAAAAGTAATGGTAATGCCAACAAAGATCTCTAGGTACTGCCAGCATTTTTTTTAGCAAGTACATCTTCCATCCCCCTCCTTTCCTTATAATTGACACAATTTRTAATCCAAGGGTAGGCTTCACTGGTACCTGAGACAAGCACCACACCTTCATTTGCCGACCGGTGGAGGAGGGAGGGATGGTAAGAACACATAAAAAAATAAAGAAAGTATTATTAACTGAATGAAGCTGAAACGTTCCTGTTTCAAGTCATAAGACTTTGATTTGCAAAAAAATCCAGTCTTTGCTGTCTCTGTTTTTTTACAACGATCAGTATGAATGCAACAGTGAAAAACTGTTTCAAGTAGTGTTTTCCAGCCCCTGTCACAGTAAACCCTAGTTCTAAGCACAGTTTTAACCTACTGTCACCACTGTATGAGGCATGTGATCTGCACACAGATTTGTGTCCGAAAATCTGACTGCAGGTTTCCATCTAAGGAAGGAAACAGCTACTCAAGGAAGGATGTCTGCCAGCCCTCAGGACAAACATGCAAGTGCCTTTAGTTTTTAACTATGTTGTTATAGGTGTGGTTAAACAAGGCTGCTAAGGTGACCTAATACTTAATACTCTGCTGTCATCAAAAGGGACACTCCTTTCTACCCTCCCTCTCCCCCAAGCCATACAGTCTGTCCCTTCCTTTGTCATCATAGCTACAAAAATCAGCCAATTCAACTCACTCTCTGGCAGAAAACTGTTTACTGTCACACAGAGTTAACTTTCTGATGAATAAGCAAGTTCAACCAGCTCTCTCTGTGGTCATTTAAGCTACAGTGAGACCGTATAGGAAGGAGCAGGAATATGGTCAGTAGTGGAAGCCCAGTTTGATAGCATGAGAAAAATCTGCAAATATAARTATATCATTTTTATAAATATGTATMATTWACTTCAGAGTGTTCATAAACAAACAAGGGTGTTTTCTGACCTCCCATTCAAGTTACTGCTACTATTTGTTGTTCATGAAAAATCATTGAACAGAAAATGGGGAACACTGAACAGTATCTGTTAATGTCACTGATTTTTAGAAGATTTTCAAGGGTAAACTCAAATAGGCCCTGACCTGAGTAGTTCTCTCAGAAAAGTAATTTCTAGGCCTGAAATACACTGGAAGTGTGCACTGTGAGTAGARAAACCATTATCRSAATTGARAMTTGTAATTTCAATGCCCTCGAGGAYATCCACTTATTTGGTCACCGCTTCTCAGAAAAACAGAAAGGCTTACAAGAACTATTTGCTGACTCTCTCCTGCCTCGTGAGAAAGGTGCTGACAGAGAGAAGTATCTAATTATTTTGTTGTTGTAACTTATTTCATTATAATTCACTGATTCCAGTGGCACCTGGCTCATCAAAACTGACTTTATCAGAAGTTTCACATGAGGTGTTTTGCTACAGATACTATGACCACAATTCATTTTTCAAGTGATGAAAAACTGGCCTTCTATTATGTGTGAGTATGACTCATCCTCAAGTCAGGATAGACACCATTTCTCATAATCTTTACTTGCAGTGGTAAACAAGTAGTGACAAAAACAAGARTTACAGCCAATGTACCACGCAACAGACTGAACTGAAAGAATGGCATCCCACACACTTCACAAATAGAAACAAGAAAGGAAACTTCATTAGTAACAACAGAAGCTGATGTTTAAGATGCCAAATCAACARGGGAAAGCTCAGTAGCCACAAAAGCAGGTGATACCTGAAGAGAGACAGAGAAAAAGGAATGTGTTTTGCAGAAGGTAGGCAGAGAAAAATGAAGGAAAACAAAGAGAACAAATGTGCCAAAAAGGAMAATGRRRGTATGCTTGGRAAMGGAGAAGAATAAAATGCCRCATCCCTTATTAAAGTTTTAAAATACATTARTRTAATTYCTTTCAATCAACTGGTAAGAAATGGTTATTTAGACAAGGCAGATAGGGAAAACTACCGTGCCTGGCAAGACTGAAAACACAGAACACATGAAAGAGACTGAGAAGTTGGGATTCGAGTTCAGATTTTTGATTCAGTTCAGATTGAGTTATACTGGCAAATTTGAGTAGGCAGGAYCTTTGGCTTGAAAGGAAATCACCCAGACTTCTCAGAAGTACACTCAAAAGATTTCTTCTCTCCCGTAAACAGATTAAAACTAACAAATGTTAGTTAGGAAGAGGGGAGGAGACCACAGACACAGAATATGAAGTAACTGTACTCAGCAGGGATTCAGGAGCAAGGAAAGGAAGAGGATGTTTAGTCACTACTTTCCAGAAGTACTGAGATGAAGCTGCCCTACCTCTTCCTACCTAAATTACTTCAAACTTGTATAGAACAATGCATACTGGATTGCAGTCTCTCAGAACTTAACTAAGAAGACCAGAACAAAAAAAAAAAATGGTTACSACATACTATTTACGTTTTCCAGCTACATGATGACGGTTAGAAAAAGTAGATGTGTATAAATTTTAGCAGTCCTTGGTAGCATCCCCTCGGGTGTACAGGAAAATCCTGTACAGCTATGCATGTTGCAACCATACATCTGACTTCAAGGGGAGAAATTGGAGCAGGGCCCCAGAAAGGATTATATCCTGGGAGCATCCTACTGTCTAGGTACAAAAGACTTCTTACTCGCCCTACACGTTACCACAGAAACTGGATCCTATGCATAAAACGCTTACAATCTATGCTACGCTTCCCTTCCCAAAATCTTACCAAGGAACAATCTTAGATGGACTGTGACTCCCTTAGAAAACAGACATGCAAACAACCCACCATGTCAAAATGATGTGACTGAATTTTCTATAGAATAGTATGCTACAGCTTTCCATCTGCACAGTCACCCTGAGATAGTTTCACTGTACTTGATTTACTTTCTTTTCCTGTCTCTGAATGAACACACACAGCGATCAAAATGCAGCATTTCATTCAGCTGACCTGCAGTGATTGTTCACATGTCCATACCCTCRGGTCCCCATTACTGTAATACAGAAGGGCTTCATAAACTGTAGCTGGCTTCAGAATATCTGATAGGATAGGAAAAGGCTGTTAAACACTTGCTGGAGCCAAAGCACTGAACAAAACACTATTTGCCTACATCAGACAGCAGTATTGCCTGAAGAACCTACCATGGATAAAATCATGAAATTATAAAGGCATTTACGTTGGTATAGCCACTTCCACATGGAATAAGAAATTGCATATAATATAAAGTTTCTCTATACTGGCACAATCTGACTACACCAGAGCTTTTCACAACATAGGCACCACTTCTTAAAAACTCAGAGCTAGCAGGATGGCAGCCAGGCGCACAGTTTGCTCAGGGCCTCAGGACAGCAGGAGATGGCAAATCAACCCAGACCTTCCAGCTTCCATGTTTTGTTCACCTGTAAAATATTGCTGATGCTCTTCACCCTGCTCTCTTTATTTTGTTCCCCCTCAGGACTGACAAGAACCAAAGTTTGCAGAAGTTCTGCAACCAAACACTGGTTTAGAGTTCTCATCACGTGAGGCATTGCAGTACAGGAGTACTATGAACCAACTTTTGTCTCTCGCTATTAGTGAAAAACTGCCCTGTGACTTAAAGAAAGACTAAAGATTGGAATAAAGACACCAAAAGTAAAAACTAGGATAGACCTCAGGACTGAACTGAAAGCCTCACACAATGAGCAGGTCTTTCTGGCTGACAGTTTCTTTAGCAGGTAATGTTCCATGATAGATTTAYTAGGCGACGCTTGCAAGGCACTCAGCGTAATGACAGGGATTAAAATACAACTTGTAAATTGATATGTTGGGTWAAAAAATTAAACTTTTGCCTGAAGGGACAAATTATAAGCAAAGCTGATCTCTGCTTCTCTGTGTTTTGTATTCTACTCTGATTTCTTTCTGTAAATGCAGTATCTTGGTTACCCCAAGCTCCTAAACTGGTTCCCTGAGCTAATTAAGCTTRTTTGGTCATTAGTTTGCCCATCTGTTTTTCCTCCTCACCACAAAAAGACATAGACCTCATTTGCCATTATCAGTCTAGTCTGATAGAGCAGGAATCTGAGAYATTTTTGATCCCCTGCAAACCAGGAATACTCCCCCAGCTCTTTGACCCTGGTTGGCAGCAGGGAGTCAACCGATCAGCATACAGATAGCTGGCACCAGCAAAAACATGCTTGGCTCCACACAACTCAAGGTCCATGCCTTCCCTGCCTGTGACAGGATGAAACCAAGGCCATCAAATCATATAAATAAATAAATAAATAAATAAATAAGACTGGGCAAGTCCTACTGAAGGAGGTTCACTGGTTCCAATGCTGTGGTGGGCTGACTCCAGCTGGATACCAGGTGACTACCAAAGCTCCTCTATTACTCCCCTTTCTCGGCTGGATGAGGGAGCAAAAAAAAATATAACTAAAATCTGACAGGTTGAGGTAAGGACAGGGAGAGATCACTCCCCCATTACCCTCACAGACACAATTAACTCAATTTGTTGAAAAATTAGTTTAATTTGTTACCAGTGAAACCAGAGTAAAATAATGAGAAATAAAAACATCTCCCTACCCTCCTTTCTTTATGGGCTTAACTTTACTCCCAATTTTCTCTACCTCCTGCCCCACAGCAGAGCAGGGAGACAGGAAATGGAGATTGCAGTTGGTTCATCATGTTGTCTCTGCCATTCCTTCCTTCTCAGGGAAGACCACCTCACACTCTWSCCCTGCTCCAGCRTGGTGTSCCTCTCACTGGAGAGAGTCCTCCATAAACTACAACACCACTATTTCCCACACGCCACAGATCTTCACAAACTGCTCCACTGTGGCCCACCTTGGGGTCACAAGGGCTGCCAGCAAACCTGCTCCAGTGTGGGCTCCTCTCTCCACAGGTCCTGCCAGGAGCCTGCAGGGCTGATTCTCTCACATATTCTCACTCCACTCTACCACTCCTATTGCACAGGTATTTTTCCCCTTCTTAAAAGTGTCTTCACAGAGCTGCTATCACTGTCACTGATGGCSTTGGCCAGCAGCTGRTCTGTCTTGGAGCCAGCTGGCATTGGCTCTATTGGACATGGGGGAARCTTCTGGSAGGTTCTCACAGAAGCCACCCCTGTAGCCTCCCTGCTACCAAAACATATCCACACAAACACAATACGACTGCTCAGAAATCTGTGCCATACAAACTTCTGCCCACAAACTTCTCAACCCTTGCTCTGAAACCTTCCAGCGCTGTTTCCACCTACATTTGACTAATTATCCATCCTCTCTCACCCCACRTGCTTCAGTATCTCGGCAGCACACTCTAAAGAAACTTGTAAAAGTGAGAGCTATGTCTTTTGCAGTACAGACACTCTATGTTTATACCCATATGTGTATGAAATAGACATTCAGACTTCAAACTGAATTATAACTGCCAACCACATGTGCTTTTGTTATATCAATAGACACTGCCACCAATTACTATCTACATCGAGGCATGACAGGCCATAATAAAAATCACGATAGACAAAAATATTAAAAACCATCTGASGCTATAAAAATATGTAACTCTAACATGAGAACTTGTTTCCAAACAATAATTTCTAAAGTGGTATAGTAATCTTTGTTGGTTTGGTTCTTTTTTTTAAAAGAACCAAAACAAAGCAGGCTTAAAGCAGACCCATCTACATTAATGAGACACATGACCAATCTACCTCAATTCTACAYCCTATGGAGAATTCCAAACTGCTGAGGTCTGACTACTTTCATTTTCTTAATGCTACTGCCACCTAACAGATTTCAAGAGCAAAACCACCAACCCACCAGTGCTCAAGGTTTTCTGGAAGAAGTACTTCAGAGACAGGCAGGAACCAGCCTACACAGCCTGGGAAATTAGCATTCACACATGCTCTAGCTGAACACATCACTAAATGGGAAACTGCTCTAAATGAGACAAGGGAATCTTAAGCAAAAAAAAAAAAWMWMWMWMAAAAAAGTCAMTTTCTTCTAATCAAGAGGACAGCAAGCAGAACAAGTAATTTCCTAACCTTTACATTGAGAACAGACTGCTGCTTTAAGCATACAAAAGCTAAGCCAACATGTTTCAAAATGTTCAAGATCTACAGAACTGACAATTTGCTTTTCTATTTCTGTCTGCTTACCCTGCTGCTTCTGCCTGTAAACATTTTGTAGGAGGATGTGAAATTCAACAGAGGACTGAACTATGAATGACTCCACAGTGGCACATTCTTAGAAGTGCGTGGTGGTGCCTATGAGCTCACTCACACATGATAACGTCACCAGTTAGGGTCAATTCAAGACAGCTACAGCTCYACTTGGTTACAGATGAATGTCAGTTCATTAATGTCAATGTGCCCTATCCCCATCTCTAGTGGTAACTGGAGAAGGAGAAATATGTCAATGTTTATGGGAAAAATTAGGTTATCAGGACACCTGGTAATACCTTCAATTTTTTGCTGGTCTTCAACTTCTAGTAAAAACATATACTAAACACTGACATCTTATGTCATTAATCCTAATAGTTTGATTAAGCACACTCATTTTGTCCAACTCAATGACTTGAAGACCTCTGTATATGTTGCATTATTTACTGTGAATTCTTGATTTCTGGRTTTTTCACCTTGTGAGGTACCTACGCCCTGGTCTGTATAACAACATAGCCAGCTGCTTGAACTAGTAAAACATAATATAAAAACATCCTAAGGTCTTATCTACACAGGGCTGAGGAAGGAGTAAATTAGGTAAGATTAAAGTGAGACACATTACACACAGATATTCTTACTTCAAATTAGGTATGAGCAACTCACCCTTAATATACCTTGACCTGATCAGCCAAGGTCAATGCAACTGCTTTATCTCCACAACAAGGAAAAGGTTGACTTTATAATCACAGTTAAAAGATACAACTTAATAGTTGAGCAGAACAATGTCTAAAGAGATCAGAACAACTACTCATTTCATAAACACATTATTAAAGAACTCCTCAGTGCCTCTTCAAATCACAGTCTTTGTTGATTTAGTCATCAACCTATATCATATCTAAGACTTCCATCAAAAGAACCTGCTATACATAGCATGCCACATTACTGAGGATCTGAGAAAAAGGACAGATAAAGGTTTCTCCACCAACGTGGTTTTTCCATCAGCTAATGACAATGTACAGGGCTGTTCGTTGCAGAAAGTGAACTGTAATAACAAGGGACTTSCAAAATCAGCATCCCAAAAGGTAGTAAAATTGCATCTTCTGTTTTATAGATGCACATGTGAACAGATGGAGGAAAAAAAAATATAAACCAAAAGAGGAACCAACACCTGCTTTTAAATAAAGATGCCATTTTACCCAACACATTGCAGTTTTAAGTCAATCAAAGCAGTAAAAATGAGAGTATCACCTAATCTTCTTAATTCTAAAAATTATCATTTTAACATCATTGGTATACCCTGAGTTTAGGACAAGGCACATCATATCCATCCCACCTATTTGTTATACCATTTCTATAAAATCAATATAAAAATGTATGCTACATGAAATTAAAGGATAAAATGCCATACAAAAAATAGCATCTCAGAAAATCTTGGTGTCTTTTGCTCATCAGACTTGCATATGCTTGGCCAGGGAAGCTGAAAACTTCAACACTGCCTATCTACAATACAAAATCAAGCTATAATACATAAAAAGCTATCACAACACAAGAAACTGATTTTACCACAAACTCAGTCAAAACACTGGATAGTGGTTCCCATCATTACCACAAGGTAAAAAATTTGTAACCATGCAGAGATTTACTGGAGCTGGAACTTCCCCAGCATATAGCACCCTGCCAACCACAGATCAATCCATTTAGTGTCCCAAATTCAGGAAAAGCTGGTTTAGAATAAACATCTCCAAGTCCAACAACTTCTCCTCTGCCTGGAGCGGAGCTTGAACAAAATAAAGTAACATTGTCACCACTGAAGTAAAGCACAATTATACTAAAAAAGTAGAATCATGGGACCAGAGCCTCTTCAAAAGACATGAATTTCCACATCTCACGAATAAGGTGTTTGGTGTCCACACAGCTTCCAACTTTTACAAACTCCTTCAGGTTCAGAGTATATACTACCACAGAGAAGTAACACTAACTTCTGCCAAAAGAGAGCATATTTTGATTAGCTCTTTGCAAATGAGCAACACATTTGACTCGAGTGCCCTGCAAAGGCTTGCAGCTACTGCAAGCAACCCTAGAGATGAAAACCAAATTTGGCATTCAAGTCTTGTCACAGGACAGCTCTTTGAAGGAAAAGCATCTATTTGACCTTTTTTGGACTTCAGACTTCTACATATAGGGARTTAAATCACTTTGTTGACAGAGCCCACAAAGCAGGAACTTGAATGGAAATTAAGATTTTATCAACCACTAGATTTGATATGTAGCTGCCATACAGAAGCTCAAAGAAATTATTTTAATACTCTGACAACTCCAAAGGTGGCGTCTTTAGAGCTATTACCACAACATAAGAAACAACTCTTAAAAAGTAATAAATATATACTTCACAACTCCTTCCACAGCAGAAAATTCAGTGCATCATTATTTTAATATTCCAATRAAAAACAAACTCACCATGTTTGTTGCGGGAATAAAGATTCCTAAGGACAAGCTACATATACTGAATCTATTTTTAAAGTTTAAACAGAAAAACATTTTTTATTTCAGATATTTAAGTATATAGCAATTTTTTTACCATTAAAGCAAGGATTTAACCACTCTGCTGTGTAAATAACCTAATGTTGCCTGAACAAATTAGCAGTGGCTTTCCACAGGCAAACTGCATGTTCTGAGAATTTTTAAGTGGATATACATTCTAAATATGAAAGCAATTGAGTCTTCTGAGATGACTCAAAAAGCRTAATATTCCAGATCAGCCAGAGATCCCAACTATCGTGGTTATTTAAGAAAGTTTATTTTTGGTTATTTAACAAAGTTCAAATATATTTGCATTCTTTCCAAGTTACACTGAAATACATGAAACCCTTCAACCYTCAGAACAGTAATTATGGCCATCACGTCCAACACCAACATATCAAAGAAAAATTTATTATCCTATAGGTAATCACTTTCAGAATCACTGTTTTTTCTAGTAATAGCCTACCACAATGAAATATGCTTGTTATGSCAATCTAACTATACTTCCTTTGGGAAGAGAGGAAAATAGGAAATTTTGAAGGTGGGCATTTTTATTTAAGTACAGCTTTAGCCTCATATTCAGAACAATGGACTGCAGCCAGATTATATTTCTAGGAATTCTGAGTAGAAACATTTTTTTTTCTGGAAAACAGTAAATTCTGAGCCCTGAATCTCAGCCAAAARCAACAACTCTAATTTGAGTGTATACTAGGAGAAGTATGGAGGCAAAACAGATTAGTTTGAACACACGAGGAAACATGAAGGCCAAAATTTGGAGGCAGGACATACAGTCCATGTGCTCTGTACTGCTTCCAACCAAGACAAAGCAGGTAGCTCACACCGGATATTTTTCTTAAAATAAAATGTTTATCTGAAATTTTGTATTTTCAAGTATCAACCAATAATAATAGTTTTTATTTCTTTGGCGATTATTTTTTGCATAAAAATCAGATTGAGAGCCCAGTTTTTCAGCAAATAAAGGACAAAGCATACTTAAAAAATTAGGCCAAAATAAACAGCTCCATTTCTAGAGTGTAGATAATCATTCAAGTTGAATTCACATCTTAAAGACAAGACACAGGCAAAATTACCTCAGTTCCTCTTTCTGGACCCACCAGCAGGAAATGTACTAGCAATGACAGGAAACCAAKGAGAGCCACAGCTGGCCACACACAAAATTCAAATGCAAAATTTTACACCTTCATTTTAACTATGGTAATTTTATGGCCTCGCTACAAGATGGAACATCACCCTCAGATATATGCAGCAGCTTACATGCCACAGCACCTCAGATTGGTGAACTAAACCAGATGGTTCTACATCAAAAAGACTAAGCATTTGCTAAGCATTTTGGTTTTCACATTAAAAAAAACCAAAGAAAAACCCAAAAGAAACATCACACAAAAAACAGGAAGTCTTTAAGCCAGAGTTTAGAAGTTCAAGGCTGTTTACATGCAGTTATAAACTATATGTGACAGCACTGGAAGAGGCTGACACCTCATAACCAGAAGACATGACTTACCAGGCTTCATACAAGTTTTTGCAAGATTCTGCCAAGAGTTGAGCAAACTTCTTTTCAACCCTGCACTGATCAAGCTACTTCAAATGACCAAGTGATTACTTTGCAAATACAATTAATTTCACTGCCTGCAGTGTTAAAGCTTGACAATAACCAAGAGAGCAGAAGCATCCTCAAAGAGCATATTAAACTAGTGCTTTATTTTTATGTATCACAATTTCTTTTTATCTGCTACAAAGTGCACACAACTCTTGACTACCTGATAGAAACAAAAAAGCATTTTACTTTCATGGATCAGGCAGATTTMCAGCAAGAGCTTGGTGTGCTCATGGCAGGTCTTCCCAATGCTACATTTCTGGGAGCATTTTGTAGGATCAGAGGGAGATCTCTGTTCCAGCAGCAAGCAACACAGTGCCTTAACCATTCTGGTGACAAAGCTCAAACGTCCAAGGAYAACAYGCTCCATGTTGCCAAAGGAACTAACAGCAATGGAAATTCCTTGTAATGATTCATTAAAAGCTATGCTTATCTGTTTGAGAAATGTCACTTGGAGAAAGAAAAAAAATCACAACAAAACCAACAACCATGAGTTTAGCAAAATGTTCAATACAGAAGAAACGTGGCAGGAGAGTCAACAGAAAGAAAAAAAAATACTTAATAATAAAAACAYAAACTGACACATCTCAACACTACATTAAAAATAAATAAAACATGATCAGCAGACACTTGCACGCACTATTATTGAAGTCCAACAGAATTTGAAATAAAGTTTAGTCATGATCCAAATAAAAAGCTCATCAAGAATACCTGTGCTTGGAAACAGCACAAACTGATGTTTTACTGCTTGATTAGAGTTAACTCCCTGCCAAAATTAATTTTTGTTGTTTTTGTCTGGGCATATATCGTGCTGAACCTCCTCACCTGAAGAAGCATTAGAAAACAGATTTTCATCATCAAATCACATTCAACATTTACAATCTTAATCTGTCCAAGATTTTTGTCTAATGCCTTGAAATAAAAAGCTTTCTAGAAAACCTTTTGCTGTTAGTAGGTCAGGGACATGAGAACAGCAAGTGGAAAAAGGTGAGGCATTCTCAMCAAAACCAATCTTTTCCCCCTCACAAAATCCTTTAAGAAAACAGGTCAAGAAGATCAGAGAAAGAACTCTCCTATCCATACCTAGACTATATTGATTCACTAAAAACAAAAAGAGGCACTTAAAAATTTATTACTAACAAGGAAAAAAATACCTAAAACCAACCAAACAGAAAACCACTAAAGAAAAAAATGGATGGGGAAGTAAAACTGTTTTTAAAGTAGAACTCAAGTAACTTAATCTAACTGCCTTCATTTATAAGGTTTAAAACTGTGTTAAGGAACTTCTGCACAAAACCTGACATGTACTTTCTCTCTACTCAAAAAAACACCATAAAAAAAATCAACTAAAAACCAAAACTTAATTATGACTTCTAGGTATTTTCYCAGATTTTTCTCCAATACACTTGGAKATTTGGAGTAAATTCAATTTTAAAYTGAATTTTAAAATCCAAGCTGTCACACTGATGGTTTATAAAAGACTATTCAAACAGTATAACCCCATTTATCTCAGCAGTTCCACAGAAAATTAACTGTAATACTTTAAGATTCAGAAGGCCAGGCATGCCTGCAGTACCTTCAAATCAACCTGGTTTCTACTACATCTTAACAAGTAGTACCAGCCAGTACATTCCCTCATGTCAGACACTACATCCAACTCCCGTCTAAATGTCAAATAATCCAAGTTCTAACCAGGCTGCACAAATGCTGACAGCAAAAAGCAACTTAAACTTCAAGKGAAATGTACCTTGCTTAATATTCCTTCAGTCCCCAACCTGGATTACAACCAGAACATTGGTAGYTAGGGATTGAAAATGAGAAGGAGATTACCCTCACAGATAATGTGAGCACTCCTAATATGCTAGAGGCAATGGCTAAAGATGTTAATGCATCTTAAAGAATGGCAGAAAACTTGAACAAATCASACAAATTCAATACAGGGTAGAGTTTATCTTATTTATTTCCTCCTAATGTAAAAAATCAGGAGGAAAGTTGATGTTAAACCTACAGACAAAATGCTTTTTTTTTTGTACAGGTCTCAAATCCTGAACAAGAGAGAAACTGGAAAATAGGTCTGTTGTTATAGAAAATTCCTAAATCCAATGCAAGTCAAGACAATTCAACATCTGATAAAGCTACATGGCTGTTCTAGTTACTTCTAGCCACAAAGAAACATTTCATACATGTTCATGAATAACTAAATTAGAATGTTTCTATTTATTCACTTTAGCTTTATTCCAGCCACTTTAGTGGTGTGGATGAAGGCACACAATTGTTCTTTAACAAGAGCAACCAAGGCTTTCTCTTCAAGCCACAACAAAGGATGTCTCCATGTATGCCAGAACATCCCCCAGCAAGTCTGAAGTTGGTTTTTTGAGTGTTATGTTGGAAATGTTGTAAAATCATGAAAACTTATTACCTTTAACTTCTCACATATTTGTAATAATAAGCAAAAAAGTGAAAAATATATTTTAGGCTCCCAAGTAACAACTTCTTACTGAAGGATACCATATTGTATAGCCCTGGCTGTATACTCAATCAAGACAAGTCTTTAAGATGCAGTTTTTCTTGAGAAAAAACATTCTAAAATATCTTTTTCATTGGGTGGGGAGAAGAGAAAATAAGAGACAATTTAAGCAGAAAATATATCCTTTTGTAACTTCAGTGCACTTATTTTTACACAACCAGTGTACTTGAGGGAAGTAAAAGCKGTAATTAATGTTTGCTCACTCTGCCTTCATAGTATTCACAGAGAAAAAAAGACCAGTTAACTTTAGCAAAATAGTCAAGAGATGTAAGACACAGACCATCCATTTCACTTCCCGATTTGCCTTTCCCGAGACATTCCAGCTCATCTGCAAACTGAACTCCTCTTTTGTGAAGCCCAAGTCATCAGGTGGGTGTTATAGGGYTCCATATGTGTCCTCAAAAGCAGCAGCTCCAACTCCACCCATTTCCCTGTCTCCACTGCAGAA
>NW_026623507.1:601636-616832 GCF_030028575.1 Malurus melanocephalus
ACTCTCCACAACATGCTATTTCTAAGACACCTGTATTCAAGGCCACAGAAGTATTTCTCTTCATATTAGCAAAAGTAAGAATTTGTTCCATATTAAAAAATGTTTAAAAACAGAAAGTGGCAAGATGAAGCAAAGTAAGAATACAGATCTTACTCCTGTGCTCAAATTTTCTGAGTGACTTTGGACTTCATATTTTCTTCACACTKCCAGGAGTTAGAAGAGTGACTCAGTGAAGTAGTTCTCCTTCATTCACCACCAAGAAAACTGTTCTTTTCCCCTGTAACAAAGCACTGCTTTTGGGTACACCACATGACTTAATTAGCATGCTTAATTAAAAACTTCCCAGCTGGATACACTGATCTGCACACCAATTTTAGTCCAAATCTGGAAACTTAGCCCACTTGCATATGCTTCTACCACTATCTCAAAAAAGGTACAAAGCCYGTATCTAAAAAGTTCTGTTCAAAAAAACATATTTAAGACATCGATAGGATATGAAACTTCAAATTCTCACTGATTTCTTTATTTAAACCAAAGGTACATTGCTGCATTCTTTAAACCAAACACATTTTCAAGCTTGCTGTTCCACTTATTCTTTTCCCTCAAAAAACATTCTTGTATTTATAGAACATATTTGCACAAAACTGAAACTCACAAACAAAACCCCTACTTGTGAGTGTAACATCAGCTACACTTGGGCATTACAAACATAAAAATCAACATTTTCCAGAGAACTCCATTACAGAGTTRTAGTTCTCTGCAGTTTCAAGCAGATACTGAATACAACAAATGTAAAGGACCAAGAAAGTGACATGTGACCATTTAAACCAAAGGAGGCTTTAAACATGAAGACAAGTTACTAGTATTTTACAAATATGGAAGGGATGAGTACCTTTCTTCATTTCTTCTTCATGAGAAAGGTACTTCAATGRTAAGAACTACATTTRCTTAAAATTTCAGCTARYTTACCACCTGCCTCATACTCATCTAATGGATGAAYTCAAAACCAAGTTCAGGGAAGAGAAGGAATTTAATAATTTAGTTTTAATGTTATTATTTACTTTGAAACTTCATTTYCAGAAAACTTAAATAATCTGAATGCTTCCCACAACTGAAAAACATCACTTGGTTACGCTCTACCTTGCTTCTTTCCTTGCTGCCTTTTCTGATGCCAGGTTATTTTGTTGACTTCTYGTCACTGTCACAGCACTGAAGCTGRAGAATRTCAGCAGCAGAAGCATCCCAGTCTCTCACAGCTATCAACAGGGAAGGGGAACAAGTTTTCCACAATGCACAAGTTGTAAACTCTTCCATCATTCAGATAATGACAGCTGCAGACAAAAAAAGAACTGTGCGCTCCGACAGTCTAAGCCATCTAAGACATGGGACTATTTTGTGCATGTCAAAGTCAGATCAAACACAAAAGCACAGCCTTAAGCCAAGCACTGCCTAGAAATGAAGTAGGATGGTCTCCAGCAAGACCTGTCTTACAGCCAACTTTCTAATCCTTCCATCAGCCAAAGATTTAAAAGGGAAAAAAAGAAGGCATTTAGGACGACTACTACTGTACCTGGGAGGACTTTGGCATAAGGTTGCTGGGTTATTGTTTCTTCTCTTTTATTTGAGCAGAATAAAAGGAAAAAAAAACACTAATCTGACATTAATTTTTTCATATTTAAAATCACGTGGAATATGGAAGCAAGGACTCAATAGAATTTTACAATTCAGTTATATTTACAGTTCAGGATTCCAACCTTCCACAGTAACTTCACCTGTGTACAAAACAAGACTATAGCTTTGCAAAGCATAGAAAAAGCGTTTTTTTAGTTCTAGTCAAAATTTCTGCATCAAAAGRGAAACAACGTACCAATAGAGATGATAATTTCTGCTTTGAAGTATCTTTATAGTTTCTCACATGAGAACTCTGGACCTAACAGTTTCACATATCCATCTTGCTTGCAAAAAAGCTATGTATAAGTCAATTAAAATCCCTAAAAAATGTAGATAATAAAGTGACAAAAGGCAACGCTTTAAGATCCATTTCAAATCTCTGAATTTTGAACTAATAAAATGAAAATAATACAATAACTATCTACACTCCAAAAATACACAAGACCAAGAATGTGTTTTCTTTCTTGGTTTGTGTTCTATGCAACATCTGATTTCTACATGCAGTCTTTAAACACTTATCCTTTTATTAAAYTAAAACTAAAGCAACTGCTCTGAACAAACAGTAGTTATATATGGATGAATATTCTTCTTGCACTGGCACCATACATCAAAGCAATACACTCTAAGTTGTTTAGAGCAGATAGACACCCCTAACAAAAGCTTGGTAACCACTGCAGTTTGGTCCTGGTCTCTGCCTAAAGCTCTGAGCAGCTCTTGCCTAGAACTAAATTCTTTTGTGTTGAAGCAAGAACCACAGGATGAAAAATTGAAGGAAAGCATTGTTTTTCTCAGGACCCACACGAAGCAAGATCTAGAAATCCCCCACACAAAGTCTGTTGTTCTCAACTGCGGTACAGGACTACCAAACTAGAGCAAGCTTTCATTTGAACAGCGCTTTTATCAAAATATGAAATTCAGAGCAGATTTAAACCTCTAACTAAAAATACTCCCTGACTGCTTTTCCAAATACAGTACACTTACCTAAATTTCAAGACTAAGGAAGCTCTTTGAGACTAGATATTAAAAGGAATTTTTTTTAAACAATGAGGGTGGTGAAACACTGGAACAGAAAGGTGGTAGGGTGCCCTGTTTCTAGAAACATTCAAAATCAGATTGGACAGGACTCTGGGCAACCTGATGTAGCTGAAGATGCTCCCACTCACTGCAGGGGGACTGGACTAGATGACCTCTCTAAGTCAATCTATTTTGCTTTTAAGTGTTAAAGCTGCAGCCAGTTTCAGTTATCTCCACATCCAGTTACTGCCAGCAAGCTGCCAGTAACACAAGGCTACCTCATCCCAAGGGGAGAAGGAAGAGGATCAGTGTGCTGTAACTGAAATTCATCCCAAGACCATGCAGAARTAACTGGAATGACATAAAGTAATTCCATAAGGGACTACAGGCTGTCTTAATTAAAACCTCTCAAAGCTTCTATATATAAACTACCTGGCAAACAGCTTCATTTTTCAAACAGACACTACTGGGAATCTGACAGCCTTCTTAATCTATTCCAGTGCTCCCTTTCTTAAAAGTTGACTCAAAAAGCTTTGTAAGTGTTTGCTGCAGTTTAAGCCCACAAATTGTTTCATTTCCAGTAGGGAAGACAACAGCTTTGTCTTTTCTTTCCAGCTATCTTTTAAGTATTGAAAGAACATTATCAAAAGACATGTCCCTTCTGCCTCCTCTAAAAAGAAATTAAAAATAAAAAAAAAATCTTAAGTGGTTTCAGTTTTTCCCTATAAAGCTCATTTTCTAGACTTCTGACCATTTTCCTCTTCCTCTTTCCTATTCTTTTCCCAGTAAAATACCAAAACCAGGTGCTGTACTTTAGTTCATTGGCATGCCAAGAAGTGAGAAGGCTAATTCCAAGTATTTTACATGACATTGTCATAAATACATCCAATAAAAAGATTTTCTGGATATCCTGCATCAGTTGACTCATGCCCACTGTGCAAAATATCTAACTCCAGATCCTTCTCTGCAGATTTCCTAGAGACCCAGTTACCCCCAAACCTGTTATCAGCACARTCAAATCTTAGTAAAGGATAACAGACGACATCAGCCCCTCCTACATTTCATCCTACTTAGGGCACCACTTTGTCAAGATAATTTTGAACACATGCACTTCAGTCTTTGCAGCGCCTCTGACAGGAGTGCAATCCACAAGTCTAGAAATTATACCTAGATCAGCTACAAACAAATATTACTACCATACAAAACAAAACTGACCCAAGTCCTGACTAACTACAAAAGAACATTTATTTTATAATGGCTGCAGGCACATTCTTAGACAAACAAAAGCAATATTTTCTGTCATGTACATAAAATAGTTAAGAGTGTGAAAGTGAGCATATACAGTATAAAGATATGTCATTTGTAAAAACAGATATACTGGGTCAGATCAAGGCATTGCCTAATCCACTTCCTGTCTCTGACAGCTTCCATAAGCAAACACCCAAAAGAATAACATCCAAGTCATTAAAAAGAGGTATGAATACAGAYATATGCTTTAAATTTTATATGTATAAATATATATATGCCATTTATTATATATATGCCATCTACTATATATATATATATATATTTCATATATATATACATGCCATCCATTTTAAGCACACTTTACCTAACAATAAATTACACAGTTCTCAAGCACTGCATGTTGCCCATACCCAACATCAGTCTAAGGGAACAAACAGCTCTCAGCTGTATAAAGCCAAAAAAATGARAATGATGCAGTGACAAAATTACTGGAGGAAAAAATTAACAGTATTCCATAAAAGTAGACATTTGAAAGTTTAAGTGGATGATGTGTTTTTAAACAAGTCATGACACACAGATGACTCGATTTACCAGCACAGTCCATGGCTGATCTCCTTTTAAGAGGTTTCATTTATGTGGTCCACATATCCTTTTCTTCAAAGAACAGGCATGGGATGGGTCACTTTCTAAGAATCTGAAGAGCACCATATTTTTAAAAGGGCATTTTTTAACTACTTCTGGAGGTTTTCAACTATTTATCCTGGTAGCACAAAGGAATATTTTTTCCTTAACCCTATGCCAAGTTGAAGCAAAAGTGATTCATAACTGCACCAGCCCACCTTTCTGTGTCCTACAGAAGAAAACATACTCTGGAACTTTCAGTAGGAGCATCAACTCTCAAATCAGACTGCACAGCTTCCTATAATGTCACCACAGTTTCACTCCATTTTCTACATTTGAAGAGTTACACTCTAGATAGTCTACCCACAGACTTCTGAAGAGGTACATTCCACAAAGGAGAACATTTCAGATACAATTTACAAATCTGACAGAATGCTAGAATTATTGCACTAGTTMTTCGCATTTTCATTTTTAAATGGGGGAAAAGGTACTTTGAAATAGTTATATATTTAATGTTTAATGAYTTACTTTCCACCTAAGCACAAAACYTAGTAATATATATGCCAAAGCTGTTTCCACATACAGAATAACTGTATATATTAGGGTTGAAGAAGTTGCAGAAAACAAAAATTGGTCAAATTATCACTATCTGACTCACTGCATATTTCCTAAGTATGAGATGGTTTCATATTAACACAGACAAAATAAGAAATCAAAGCTAAACAGCACAGGAGATGTCCAGAGAAATTCAATGGATTTCAACGAACAAATCTCCAGGAGTTCAGGAACATCTGCTCTCTTCAGKGTCAGATGAAAGCTAATTATTCCTCTTTATCTGCAGACAAATTCCCTATYCCTTTATAAACTACTTTTAAAGTCCAGAATTTTGTCAGGAACTGAATTTTTAGAAATACTTGCCTTTTTTGTCTACTATACTTAGAAATTACACGGATTTCAAATACAGTTATAAAAATTTGCATCTGTGGTTTCAAAGCAAAATTGTAACACCCTGTGTACAGCAGTCTTCAAGAAAGCTGAGTCCTCCTCATCAACACTTTGTTCTCCTTATTTCATAAACACCCTGCATTGGTTCTACAATTAACAGACTACYGATATATTTTCCATACACTTCTTCCTCATATTTCCAAGAAAAATATTTTGCACACCAGACACAAGATGCCAAYTCTAGCAGCCTTGGCTTTGGGGTTTTTTCCCCTGCCACTAGCATATTTTAAGTCTGAAGGGAGTAAGGTGTACTTGTAAAGTACTAATGAGGGCTGCTCACCTCTGCAGATGAATCCACACAGCAGCAAACCCCAATGCACCACGGCTTTGGGACTTCACTGGAAGCACAGCAGTGCACAAAAATGCAGTAAGAGGTGAAAGCACCACAGCACAGAAAATTGCACAGTAAGTGTGAGTAACCAAAGTAAGTTAAAACCTACATCTTACCAGTCTTCCCAGATGGTTAGACAAGAATGCCATGAGCACCTTTGCATGTAATGACAAACTTCTGCAATCATACATGTAGAGCAGTCTGTAAAGGCTTTAAAGCAGAAGCCTTCCCATGWGGCCTCATTTAAATTCCAGATCTCAGGACTCCAGATCACCTCAACCCCTCTGTATCATATTTCTGACAATGTCTATGTGTGTCACTCTATACTCAAATACAGGTAAAAAATAATAGAGTAACAGGAGCTGCTAGGGATTTCAGCTAGAATCTACTGATTTTGAACTAGTCTGCCAAGAACTCCTTCATAATTCCATTTGCTCATCACTTAAAACAAAAAGGGACAAAATAAACAAAAAAACCCACCCACACAATATCTGAGTAAACTAAAAAACGTAAAAGGCATATGCAAGTACTGTATGTCCTAAAATAATTCTAGAAAAAAATTATGCTTCGTAATTATGCCACAAGGTAAGAATAAAAATTAGGCTTTCACCAGATCTTTTGAAATGCAGGCAGTGTCATTGTTTCAATAAGTATTTCTGAAGTATCGTAATTTTTAGAAGCTATGGAAATAAGTATTTCTGCACTATTCCCTTTTACAGCTGGCCCACTGCAATAAATATTTACAGTCAATAATAAACTGCTCAAATATTACCACTGAAGAAATAACCCAGGTTATTAGAAAAAATCCCCACAAGTTATTGCTTAAAACCAAGGCATTGACACCAAACAGAAAATGTTGCTTTTTGCCTCATGAATATCTATACCTGTCTCCAAAATCCTACAGGCATTTCAAATGTGCCACCTGGGAAAACAGTCGCCATTCTTTTGCTGTCAGAGATCTCAYGTCACTTGTCATGGTTGAACCTTGTCAGCTTTCATGGACACTGAAAGCCAGTGACTCTAGCTGAAGAGCAGGATAAATCCATTGAAATTAAGTCTACCATGAAAGAGAAGAGACTTGCAGATTTGGCAGCATTCATTATCCTAAGAAGATCTTCCATTAAGCCAAATACATTTCCAAAACATGCTCTAATTGATTGAATGACATTCAGACATTCCTGCTGACAAACAGCATTCACATATGTAAAGAGTCCATCAAACTCAACTACCATCCCATGTCACCTATACACAATCCCAAACCAACGCATGCCCACTGAACTGATCAAGGAAGAGCAAGTTTAAAGTTGACCTCAATCCAGAATTGACAGTACTTTTCTTCAAAAGTTCCAGTTAAAGCTCTCCCTGCCCTCTCACTGATCAGCATCAACTGAAGTTTGGGTCCACAACTTCTGGAATAGTAAAGTTCTCCCATGCCCCATAAACCTCATGCTTTTATCTCTAGTACATTCAGTATTAGAAAATCCAGACAAACAGAAAAAAACCACCTAGCTTTTCTATGGGCTTCTAAAAGATTTCCCCAAGACTCAGATCAGCTCTGCAGTCCACTGGGGTTTCTAAAACATAATTAACAATTTTGGTAAATCTATTCCCAAGCCTCTAAAACTGAAATTTTATTAGAAAGATTTCTCTATTCTCTGAGTAACACAGAAAAAAAAAAACACATTAACTTGCAACTGCCATGGTGCATACTATACATACCCATGGTTCCCAAGGCAGTACACACAATCACAAGTAAGATTGCAAGATTAGAAGTGAAATGGTCAACAGATATGATCTTTTCAAGGACAACACCATTTTCCGCTTCTTTAGGTTTCAATTGAGCAATTGTATAAATAAAGAAAATAAAACATTCCATCTACTCACCTGCAGAAAGACTGCCCTGCCAGAAAGCTTTCATTCTCTAAGCAAGGCACAATTTTTTTCTGATGCTGATACTGAACCCCATAAATTGGGGAAATACATTTATGGCTACAGGCTTCATTCATGGGGATACAGATATGTGCCAGATGATTCACATTTACTTGGCCAACAACCAAATATTCTGTTTATTTAGGCTGATGAATTTGTGACCCCCTCCTCCCTCTAGGAAACCCACTCATACAGGTCAATTCATTATGCTACTTCTTTTAACTAGATACTTAAAACAACTAAGCAGATGAGATGGGGTACAAATTGTATGCTCTATTGTAAATGTTTACAGGAGAGTGTGAATCAAAAAAACAGACTGGTACTATCAACTGTGACTAAATAATATTTCTCTTTCTACACAGCAAGAAAAATCAAAGTTTTCTCTGAAGCAAGTCACAGTTTATCTTTCTGCAAAACATATTCTTGGCCTGTCTGAAAATTAAACAATTGCTTGCATTCCTGGCAAAAGATATTACTCTGAACTACAGGGCTTGTATCTGACAAGAATTATATTCCTACTAAAAAAGTCAAAAGAGATGATGTGGCTGTAAGAAGTCTGCCTTGGTTGGAAAAATTCAGCTGCTGCTTCCCTTCTGGTTATAACTTCAGAGCCAACACCCAACTTTTCTCTTTCTAAGTGCTCTGACCCAAAAGACTGGCAATTTTTGCAGCTGCACTCAAACATTTATTGTCATGCACACACAACAGCGCAGGGCCAGTATTTCTAAGTCCCATACACCCTCCACAGCATTGGTTATCCAMTGGTAACAATGAGAAATATCCTCCCTTTCCCTTTTGATCAGCAGGTCTCTTATTTTGATCATCTGCTGTCAGGCACTTGGACTACTAAAGTGTTTCTCCAAGTTTGTCCTGTCCAACTGCCTGAAGAGACATGTCAAACAATGGAACTACACTGTCACACATTCCTGTGATATATCAAGTTTAAGAGGCATTTTTCAGACATAAAAATACTTTCATCAAGGCTACAATGGTCATTATACCCTTCAAAGAAAGAGAACCTCAGCCCTATTCAGATATATTACAAAGCTATAAAGCTACGTTTTTCTTAGCTGTATGTTCTCACTTCCATGCAACTAAAGTGAATTTCCTGTGGTAGGCACCAAGGCCCACCACAGCCCCACAATGTTATTCCTAACCTCACTTCATATTACCCATACAGAATCCCAAAAATCATCTACAAATTAATCAACCTAGAAGATATGGCAACTCATTTTCATCCAGGCAACTGATTATGCTGTCAGCCCTTCCCTCAGCTGATAAGGCCCAGCCAGAAAATAYAGGGTCCCTGCTACAGAGATGCAGCAAAGCTCCTGGCAAGGACTGGAGCCATCTCTTCAGAAGGAGATGCTGCTTTATGGCTTTTGTTTGAAAAAAAAAAAAAAAAAGCCTGGGTTCCTGACATTGACAAGCTATCTTACCACCTTCCTTTCTTCCATTATAAGACAGACTAGGTGAGAACACAAATTGCCTTAAATGCTTAGATATACTTCCCGTCTGCAWGAGATAAAAGTGCAGAGTGAACTGCTTTGCTTTATTTCCTTTTCTGAACAACAGACAAGTCATCTGTGGCAAGAGCACCTAATGAAAAGATTCTTTGATAGCACTGAACATACAAAAAAAAATCACCGTCCACTTCTTTTAGAGGCACAGCAGTATGACTTCTGGGCATCCACATTTCTGACAGTTCTCAGAGAGTGATATAGGACTGCTTTCAGTAAGGTCTCCAACACAAATTTCTGTTGAAATACCACAATCTCACCTCCTCTACTGCCTTGACAAAACATCACACAGCAGCACTGTTATAGGATAGAGGACTGAGGCAAACACGAACTATTCTCATACACTACACCTAAATAATGACCCTCTCACTATGGCATAGTAAGCCATTACCTATGGGGGCAGGAGGGATTCTGAAGAGGTGGTGAAAACAAATAGCTGTTATCTAAATCCAGTTTGCAAAAGCTTCAGGTASAGATTCATTTTAGGCTTCTGTTAATGATATACAGCAGCAGTGATGGGAACAACTGTCTAAGCATGACTATGATGTTGTACCCATTTCTCACAGACCTGCATCTTGCTACCACATCTCACATCTTTACCACCGCAAGATCAGACTGCTACAGTGCCCTCAAACAGTTACATTTTAAACCAATTAAAAAAATATAAAGTGGCATAGACCATTATGCCTCCAAACTTCCACCTTCCCCAGTGGCAGTATGCAGCACTTGGATGAGAACTGACAAAGGGATTTCTGGTTTTGCATTTGAAGAGAGGGTGGATGACCTGTACAATACTCTATGGGTTTTCAGCCTTTATGGTTGAAAGATTATTATGTCTTGTCACTTTGGAAATGTTGTAATTGGCATTCATTTTCAACATACAAAAATAAAAGAGCACCTATTTGTGAAGCTTTCTGAAACTACTAACTTCTGGATTTCACATGGATTGGGTATTCTGTGAGGCATTCACACTTTCAAAAATCTCCTTTCCCTAGTTGCTTGACTTTAAAAGTTTTGTTTGTCTTTCAAGGCTGCTCTGGACTGATGCTCATTAAATTCAGAAATCAGCCAAGGAACTCCACCATCCATACTGCTGCTGCAGGAGACAGCCACTTTAGCACTTCCCACACTAACTATGGGACTAAAAGTCCTCAGAGTAAAGTTTTTTGGGTTTTTTCAATCAAAAGGGAGAGAACTCCAGAAAAAATGTTCAAGTTTTAAGTTGTCTTAGAAATTTCTGGAAACTGAGAGGTAACAGACTTTTCAATTYAAAATGGGACTCAGTCCTTTAAAACAAAAATACTCCAACAGCTTGAACCAAGAGGCTCCAAGYGCTCTCCAAGCACCTTGCACATTTTAGCTACTTCATTAAAATAACCAAGGGGTTTAGCATTAATTCATTTCAGAAAATGCTACACCTCATCACAGCACAAAGCTTCAATTGCAGGCTTTTTGCACACAAATACCCCCCAGGCTTTCAGAATCTTCTTCACCCATCCATCCAGTTTAAGAGAGAGCATGGGGTAAGGGAACAGCAAAAGCCAGTATCCCATAGATTCATATCATTAGGAAGATCTGTGTTGGGTAAACTAAACACCAATACTGGAAAAGTGCTTTGTATTCTACCTTAAACAGCCCTTAAAGATAGAATATATGAAAACAAAAGAACTCTCTCAGGGCAGTAGGTTCAGACTGTGGGGTGGTCTTCAGCTTTTCTTATCTCCCTGCCACTGCTTGGTGATACCTACAAGGCCCGATCAAGTTAACAGATGAAATGATACAAGCTCCAGGGCAGAGCCAGGATGCAGACAGGCAAGGAACATAATCCACGAGCCACAGTTGTGTAAAAACAGGTGAACAAGACAGCTCCAATATTGCTAAGAAATACAGATGAATCAAGGGGTAATACAAGAGGGCATCACCTCCRAGAAGCAGTGTAGAGAAGAGGAAATGTGCAGAACAGTGATGAAATGTTCAACTACCTCATGGTACAAATAAAGAGGAAAGAGTTTGTCAGCATTAGAACTAAGTACAGTAGACATTTCTATTCCTTTTTAGACTGCAAGGCACAACTTTGGGGCATTATAACATGAAACACTTTTCACTCAGGCACACATGTTCATTAGCTGACCCCCTCAGTGCATTCTTACCCAGTCTAGGAATGAGGAAAACTGCTCACCCAGCAGCAGTCAGAAAGCTGGACAGGGCTACRATGAGCGACAGCCAGACACACAACGCTCAGCAGGCTTCTGGAAGGGAGTGATTTTCCTCTCTCCAGCAAGGAAAGCAGGATGGGCGGCTTTCAGTTTCAGAAACCAATTAGGCAGAAACTGCTATCAAAGCAATAGAGAGGGCCCTACCCTAACTGGGTTGAGAAACACCAGGTGGTATTATCTCGATCGTTTYRMCAATTYCAACAGCCCCACTCATTCTTTCTCACTGAAGGTGCCCAGGGTGCTCTTTTCCAAGGCTCTTCCCACACACCTACCTGGACATCACAAAGCATTAAATTAAACTGTCACCTAGACACCACTGCTGCCTAAAAAGCAGTCACTTTTATGTACTGGCTTGTGGAGTAGCTACTAAGAGAGCAACAAACTCACAGCTTTATTCCTTCATGAACTGCTTTTAAAGAGCCATCACGCTCTGTATGAACAATACACAGCAATACAGGCTTACCAAGCTATTGTACTTTCAGGAGATTTTACAATACAAAAAAAAACAAAAAAAAAACCAGTGAATCTAAGAAGAAAAGAAAAGCTTCAACAAACCCCAAGTTTGGCACCAAAGTAACATTCTTCCACAGAGTCCAAAATGAATTATTACAAGATTGTCCTTTAGATTTTGCAACCAAGTGTATGTGTTCAACATCAGAATTAGCTAAAGYAAATAAAATTGCCTTCCTCACCCTCCACATTGACAAATTCTACATGACCAGTTAGAGACCCATGGCACACACATGGTGTGAAAAAACTCTTCATGGCAAGTGTTAGCCAAGGCATTATTTTCTGCAGACCATCAAGACAACTGGCTACAGTTACAGTAAGTACTGCTGTCTACATGGACTTGGTGTTATTTGAAACACCTATTTCCCAGAAGCTCAAAGAAGGAAAAAAAATCAATTTTACAGTCATTAGATGAAAATTCTCAAACTGCAAACTTTGAGCCTTCTATTTTTACACAGATATTTTTGGTCATGTGTTGAGTGATTACCATTTATATTTCAGGATTATTTTTGCCCCATTTGAGATGCAAGGTACATCTGGAAGCAATGCAAGMGCAACTAGGTGAAGAACAAAAGAAAATTTCAAGCTCCTATCTCTTCCCTACTATAATGAGCGGGTTGATAGCATCAAGTGGAAAACTGGAAGCTTAGCTCCCTCATTTTGAGGGACAAGCTCAACTCTAAGGAGTACACACACTTTTTTTCTGTTCAGGGAAAACCTATAAACCCAACAATATAGAGCCACACAAAGAATATCCTGGTTGAGAACTATTTCAATGTAGAAATCCATATGGTTGGGTGACTTCACAACCACCAAAATATAAATAGAGAAATAGTCAGATTTCAGAAGACAGGTATGGCTTGGAAGAGATACATGAAGGCCAACACAATTCCTACTATTGCAGAGATGKTACAACTCTCCTAACATCCCTTACAGAGCAATGAGYGTAGCRTGCATCTTTCCCAACAGCCAAAGGAGAAGCAGMTGTTGGTAACCTTTCATTCAAAGCTTCATTCAGTTTCTGAGAACAAAGTATCATAAATTATATCTAATAAATTACATAGCAAAGATATGAAAAATCCTTGCTCACTCTTTCTCCCTCATATACCTTGGGAAGAAGAGCAATCACAKTATGGTTCTAGTTCTGCTCCTCCCAGGAAACACAAGGAACAATAAACCCTCCTCCAGTGTTCTATTAATCCTTTTATCATCCCTTGGATCCATCCTAGGTAACTGTTGCAGCACTCAGCCAGGAGAAGCAATAGCTACAGAGACATCAGAGCAAGAGTGACTTCATCAATTGATTTCACCCCTCCTTACAAATGAGAGCAAAAAGGCTGATATCAAACAAATCAGGTTTTGCTCCCAAAATACCAGCACCAARACTGAAGCACTAAAGATGTCCCAGACACTCAGAAGATTCCAATCCATCCATTTTCACCTACCTCACAAGGACTCTTTTGTCTCAGCTTTAACTCAAACGGGCTCAAAATGAAACTAAGTATCAGCTTGTAAACATATATCAAAATCAAAGAGCCGACCAAACTGTGTTCAAAACACAAGCACTCCTCACTGGCAATAGCTAGCTTCCTACATCATGTGATAAGATGTTACCAAGATTCTGCTAAACAGAAAAATAAATCCTTTTTTGATACTCTGGAATTTTTCTCACGTAAAAAGCAAAGCAAAAAAAAAAAAGTGAAAAAAAAAAGTTAACTTCCCAGGCTGTCTTATACGGCTGGATTAACGGAAAATAGAAACAGCACTTCCCACAGAATCCTTGAATGTGGTTCTCTTGCTTTGTTCTAACATTTTTTTCCAGACAGCAGAAGGACCGGGAGCACATGACTAGAGCGACTGGGGGGGTTATCACAAGTGCATGCGCTTTATGTTACGGCCTTTGTTTCTCCCTCAGTGTTATACACTTGGAATTGAATCATATTTGCAAACTTGTTAGTCTGCATCAGTTAGCACCCTTTTCACAGGCAAGCATCTGTCTAGTCTTTGACCTCAAATAAACGGGAAAGGAGCATCAATGACCTTTCAAAAATCAAGCCGTAGAGTCTGAATAAGACAAATYTAGTTGCTGAGTATGACAGGTTGAACTCTTGCTTGATTTAGACAGCCACCTGCAGAGATACTGATCAACAAGACCTGCTTTCCATTCCTCAGGTACATAAAGTAAGCCAGTAAATTAAAATGGAGTCACCCATGGTTCTTCTCCAYACAGATCAATAATCCTTAATACTAATGCTAGACCTGATCAAACCTATGCTGTCAGGCTGCTAATATAGGTTAACTGAACCCATGTTTTTTGGAGTGCTACTGGCACACTGACCAGGCAGATACAAGGTGGACTACAGCCCCAGAGCCAAATGCTCCCGTCAAGGCTTCAACCGCATCGGAAGATATTTCAGTGCAAAAAAAAAAAAAAAATCAAAATTTCTCGTCTGTCAAAAAGCTCACCATCTCCCAGTGCTTTGGCATGAAAGACACAAACCCCTGCGATGGATGCAGGCATGCACCCACAGAGCCATGTCAGGTGTGGCTTTACACGAGTATCAAATAGATCAATCGAATGGGAACGCATATCGAGCATTCCTGGTCCCATAAAGATGTCATCCTGCATTTACGTAAGAAAAAAGAAAATATCTCTGAAAACTAYACTGTTCATATGAGTCTGGAAGAACAATTCAGTTCTTAATGTACACATATTCAAATCAGGAATAAAGAAATTCCATATGATAAGCACATAGCTGATCTTCAGCGACTCCAAACTGGGCCTTTTTGTATTAGCATTATACATTTGTTCAGATTTAACACATATTTTTAATTCACATAAACCAGCTAACCCCAACGGCCAAAATACRAAGAATGGGCAGACATTAAGCACGATTTCTGACATGTCTGTAGAGAATAAAGCACAGGCCTCATTCTTAAAAATATTCCTCTGATTAGAAAATTGGAAAAGGAATGCCAAGCTTGACATGTGAGCCCAGGGAGAAGTTATTTCAAAATAAGCATTTTCTTATGTCTTCTTCTGAGCATTTTACCAGAGCCTGGAGGATATTAGAGACACCTTTTGTAAGCTCCCCTCCCCCTCCTTTTTTTTTTTTTTTTTTTTTTTTTTT
>NW_026623507.1:616967-677280 GCF_030028575.1 Malurus melanocephalus
ATGACTGTGAATGTCACGGTCATACCTGTGCACCCGCAATTCGTTTCCTCCTCTCGCGGGGAGGAGAGGGGAATGAAAAGAAACACAGGCTACCGAGCTCCCAATCCGTTTCACAAAGGGGAGGAAAAATGGCTATTTAATGAGCCAGAGGCCGCTGGCAGCGACCAGGAGCTAAGGACGAGGACAAACCCACCGGGATTTTCCGTCCAGCAGGCCCCGAACGGAGCGGCGGCGTGCGCCTATTCAAGGTTAATGGGGGGGGAAGGGGAGAGAAAGGAGCTGCCGAGGCCGGGGCTAGGGCTGGGCTCCCTTCACCGCTCCCCGCCCGGGCGAAGGGCGGGGGCAGCCCCCCCCGGCCCTCACCCCCCCACCCGAGGGGGGCCAAGATACTCACGGCTGACTTTCATGCTGCCGAAGGCCGAGGGCTGCTGCACCGGCTTGCAGCTCTCCGCGAAGGAGGTGGTCCTGGGCCGCCCGGACATGGTCTCTCCCGCTCTGCCCCAACGGCGATCACCTCTCTCCTCTTCCTGCCTTCGCCCTCCGCCTCGCCCCGGCGGGCCCGCCTGCCGCTCCCTCGCTCGCTCAGCTGCAGGAGACGGGCGGAACGCGCCACATGAAACGCCGGGACCCCCCTTCCCCCTCTGGGGAAGCCCCCTCCCCTCTCAGTCCTGTCGCCCGGCGGCTGCTTCTTCTCCTCCTGCCTTCTCCTGCTCCTCCTCACGCCGCCCGCTCCTCACACGACCATCCTTCCCGGCCGCACCGGTGGGTCCGAGAGCCGCCTCCCCCCGGCGCCGCTCCCGAGCGAGGGGGGTTCGCTGGGCCTCGCTGCCCCCACCCCGGGCGCCAGTCACATGGGGCGGAGGCTCGCGGCCCGGCTCCTCCGATCCCGCCGCCGCCGCCGCGTTTCTCTCCCTTTATTTGCTTTATCGCTTTCTTTTTTTTTCTGTTCTTCTTTTTCTTCCTTCTCTTCCTTCCCCCCTCCCCGTTCCTCTCCTTCCCCCTCGCCTCTGAGGGAGGCGGCAGGCAGCGGAACTATTTTTTCCCCCGGCGGAGGGATCTCGGGGCACCGCCGAGCGGAGGCGATGCGGCAACGACTCGCAATAGGATCCGGTGGTGGCGGCGGGATCCGCGGCGCGCGGAGGGGGGTGAAGCGGCCGGGCGGCCTCGCTGCTCGCTGACGCTGCTGCTCAGTGCGGCGCTGGGACGGCGGCGGCTTCTGTGGCGCGGCCGCTCATTGCGCCCGCACGGGCAGCTGGCGGCGGCTCAGGCAGGGTACGCTGCACTGCGGGCGGCGGCCGGCGGCGACGGCATGGGCCATGACGGCGGCGGCGGCTTCCCTGCTTCTCAGCCCGGCTTCRGAGCGCTGGTGGCGGTTGTTGCTTTTGCTGCTGTTACTGCTTCCCCAGGAGCCCAAGGCACATAGGACTCGCCCGCCTGGCTGGCTGAAGTCTCCCGCCGGGCCCCCCTCCCCGTTCCTGTCGACCAGTCCCTTTGTCCCTGCTGCTGCCTCCGCTGCGTGCCGGGCTCCCGCCGCTGCGCTCTGTGCGTGCGCCAAAGCCGCGCAGCCGCCCGTGCCCGCCGCCGCCCCACGYTGCGGAGCGGCCGTAAGCGCCGTCTGTGAATACCCGGCCGAAGAACCCGGCGCGCCCGCGAGCCCCCGGCCCGAGGCCCTCACGGAAACGCCCGAGCCGGCTCGGGACCAATCCCGAGSCCGTTACGGGAATGCCTGTAGCTGGCCGGAACCAATCACGGAACCACCGCAGGCGCGACCGATTCTCCCCGAAGTGSAGCGAGGGCCCAATCGGAGAAGGCCGCCGCCGCCCTAGCAGCGCCGTCGGGCGGCCAATGGGAAGGAGGGCTCTCTTCCGGCCATCGCCGGGCCAACCCGAGTGCAGCCGAGCAGGGAGAGCCAATCAGGGGGCGCGCTGCCTCCGTCACCCAGCCCTGGGACGCCTTCGAGCCGCAGCCCGAGGCGAGGCGCGGCCACGGGCTGCGATTGGCCRGCGGCGATGAGGCTGCCCGCCGGGAGCCAATGGCGAGGCGCGGGGCCGCGGGCACGCCCAATCCCGCCAGAGCACGGCTGCTCACTCTGTGGGGCCGGGGGAGGGCAGCGCGCATGCGCAGCGCGGGACGGGCACCGCCCCTCAGGCGCGCCCCTGAGGCCCGGCCCGCCGGGAGCGTCCTGAGGGCAGCGCCAAAGGAAACCCGCAATTGCCGGAATCGTGCCGAAAACCGTCAGGCGCGGAGTTGTTGCGGTATKACCTCATCGAGCCGTGAAAGACAATGGCTCTGACGCGCACAGTGCACAGAATCATAGAATGGTTTGGGTTGGAACAGATCTTAAATAGCCTTCATTTCCCRCCCCCCTGCCCTGGGCAGGGACACCTTCCACTAGACCTGGTTGTTCCAAGCCCATCCAGCCTGTCCTGGAACATTTCCAGGGATGGGCCATCCATAGCTTCTCCTGGTGACCTGTTCCAGTCTCACTGCTCTCATGGTAAAGAATTGCTTCCTAATATGTATCCTAACCCTACCCTCTTTTAATTTGAAGCCATTCCCCTTTGCCTGGTCACYACACRCTCTTGTAAACAGTTCCTGTCCAACTTTCTGGCAGGTGACTGGAGGCAGGAACAGTCGTGGATGTGGCTCATGARGTGATGRTGGATTCTGCACAATCTGGCCCAAGCAYGGCAAAGAACATCAAGGCTCTCCTAGAWAGTCCTCCAAATTCACCTGTTAACAGYAAGGCCTCCTCACAGGAAWCACCATTTGTATTGAGGYACTAAACACCCTCATAGTTCAGTCCCACTGCCACCACAGGTAGGYTGAGCTTGGCCCTGGCCAGAGTTGCAGGCATTGTTCTGGAAGAAGTTGTCCTTCTTCTGGAGCATCCTTGTCCTGGCTCTGGAGCATCCCTGGGGGCAGCAGCTTCCAGCCCTGGCAAAGTCAAGCATTGGAGTGCTGCTGCCTGCTGTGACCTCAGTGAAATTACTCGGCARACCTCAGCAAAAACCCAGCACCGCTTGCTTATGCCATTAAAAAACAGAAGTGCTCTTGCCAGAATAGTTTATACCACAAACAAAATAACTTGGACTAGCAGAAGCATATTTTGCCAGTGCTAGAGRCTTAACTAAGAGCTGCTGTTTTCAAGGCATCAAAATATTGCCAGATTTACTTTTTTTCCAGCCCTGTTCTGAACACCATTGCTATTTGAGCAAACAAAGACCTGGCCAAAGGCAGCTAAAATTTATCCTTTGCAAGAGCTGTTTTCCAACKCAAAAAACAAACCCAGTCTCTCAAAATGGTCCTGTTCAGCACTTTGCTCGCCCCAGGGTGCTTGGCCTGCTGGAAGCCTTTTTTCCTGCCTGATAAATGATGAATGGTTTTATCTACAGCACAGGCCTTGGGGCTGTTTAAGGTTTGATTCTTCATGATCAACTCTGTGCAGCTGGGAACCTGACAGGCAAGAGTGGTGTGCCCTAGCAAGGGCTAAAAGAGACACTGAAGTCACAGCCCTAGAGTGGTTCTGCAGCTACCCCAAGCCAYCCTACCACACTGATTGTTCCAGCCCCTCTCTGAGACACCACCATGTGAAATGTTGCTTAGATGCAGCTTCAATAAGCTGGCAACAGTGAAAATTACATTTTCTCTCCTGTTTCGTAGGGCTGTTGCCAAAAAAAAAATAGGGTTACAGATTGGGTTAGCTCTCTGAAGAGCATTCTTACATAAAACAACAAAGTAAATATGCCACCAGGCAATGGCTGGCTCTCTTCTACCTGAAATGTACCACYAGGCATTCCAGTCATTATTTTTTCTGGCTTTGGGCATCAAAACACTAACACAAATCACATTTTCTTATTTTCTGAAAAGTTCCTTCAAATGACTACATAAACAGGAGATCTGACTTAAGAGAGACAGCCAAGCTTTGTTTCTTGAAAAAGTTGGCAGTCTGAAAAATAGCAAGTGGGGGAGGGTGAGCTCTTCACTTTTCAGCATTTGCTGTTACTCATTACAGGGGTAAATAAAAATCAGACTGATGCATAATTTATACTGATGGTGTCCATTTAAAAAATGCCCCTTAAAGCTTTGTAATGAGTCTACAACCTGATCATAAAACTGGRAAATCAACTTCATTCACTTACAGAGAATAAGCTATTTCATGAAAATAACTTTGTGCTTGTCCTCCTGTGTCTGGTAGAACCATTCCTTTTGTTTGGTATGGCCATTCCCTATTTCCTCTTCAGTACCAAACCAATCTGTATCCATATGACAACTTGATTGCTACTCATAAGACTGTTCTGAATACCAAGCCTATCCATCCACGTGGGGAATGCATATTACAAAAATCCCAGCTGCAGTATTTCATATTAGGCAATCCTGCACATATTTGCAAGCAACAATTAAGCAACCAAGTCTCCCAAGCCTGTCCATTCAAGTTGTATCATCTCATCCACCAGGAAAACCACACAAGTGTGTTTTAAAGGAAGATTGTGATGTATTTGAGGGGATAAAAAACTATACAGCACCTCCAATTTCTGTTAGTCTTTTCATAGATTCTTTCTTTAGCTAAGATTAGTTTCAGAAAAACCCTAAACATGCAGTAAGGGCATCTATTAAGCTTTCATCCTCAATTTCAAAAATGGATTGACAATTAAAACCATTTGTGAGAGTCATGAGTGAGCTAGTTGCTTTTTTAGAATGAAAGATTCTCTTTTGACAACATTGCAACGTCCATATTTATTTTTGGCCCCTTGGCTGATGAAATGACCTCCCTTTAGAATCTGCAAATATAAATAGAATTGACGCTTTAATGATCAGTTTTCACAAGCTATTATAATCCAGCATCTCAAGCATTAATATTGTCCCAAGGCTGGAAGCATGGGGCAGTTTTACAGCTGTGGTGTCTCTGTAATGTGCAAGTTGCCAAGGAGGTTGCCTGAAAATGAGAAATGACTGAGGTGTTATCTCACTGAAATGCCATAAGGTGGCAGTGAATTGGAAAAYTGATACAACTTCTGGGTAGAAAAATGCTCAGGAGTAGGGCAAGGGTTTTGTTTGCTTGTTTAGGGGTTTCCATTTTTCTGTTTGCATTTCATATATCAACCATAAACTTCAATCATTCTAATCAGATGCTGAATAAGTCCGCTCCAACAGGAATCAGTAGGCAYGTTCTTGCACAAGGAAGTCCTGCTTTTTTCTTTCTCCATTGCTTCCTTTTCAAGTGAWCAGCAGGAAAATTTTCTGTTTGCTTACCTTGCAGCTCTTGCTGGGTCATTCCACCAGAAGGCACGGTGAGAGGGCTACCTCTGCTAGTCTGATAAGGAGGCAATCATTCAAGGCTGTTTTGAACCTTGCTATGCTAGAGAATCTAAATTATATTAATGGATCTACCWGTCTTGTATCTTTCTTCTTAATATTTCCAAGGCAATTATCCAGAGAACAATTTAGTGAGACATTGTAATGGCTTGTCTGTTGTTTGATTGGCATGGGCGAACTCAATAGTTATGGTTGAACTTTAACTTTGCTTTTTTTTTTTTTCCAGTGGAAAATCAGAGATTGTAACAGTAACAAATTTACCAACTGCCCAGGCGTTAATGATTAAACAATAAATCCTGAAAAGTGTTTTTGGTTTTTGTCCCAGAACAAAACCCAAAGGAATCTATACTTAGAGCATATCAGTTGCATTCACATTTCTGAGCAGGACACAAGTTTTTAATCCTGAGAACCCCCTATTTTGTAATCACTTCCTCTCAYAAAATATGTCATCACCAACAATTGCTTCAGAGGACAGCTGATGTTTTGCTGATCTGGATGTGCGTGGGTGCACCTAAGCTTTGCAAGACTCCAGGTTAAGTTTGCCAAAACCAAAAGCCGAGTGGTCCAAACAGTTCAGTGTAACAGAAGCTACAGACAACTTCTGTATTCCAAATTTGCAGGGGAGTTGAATTAACAGAGACACCAAATACAGCTTTATGGCAATATTGCAACATGAGGAAAATGTCAGTGACTCAGTCAGCAGGCAAATGCATGCTTCTGTGGAATTAAGTCYTCCCTGCTGATGTTCTGYAMAGGTCTAAGATTGGTTTTATCCACKAGCTCTTRACAAAAGCATCAGGTTTCCCRTCGTCCCAGGAGACCATGTTGTTCAGTTGGACAGTTTTCCTTGCCCCAGCATTTGTCTGACCACACAGTCTTCATAAATARCCCTGGAAGACAACAGTGTCCAGAGCCAGAGATGCTCTGTCAGTCTAATGAGCTTTTGACAAGTATCTTCCTGATACTTGTTTTCTGGAAAGCAAAATATATGCCCATTTCCTCAGGAATCTGAAAGGGTTCAAATCTAGAAAAATTTTTGGTCTCTTCTGTGTGTATCATCTCACTCACATTAGATTTAGTCAAGCAGCCCAAGACTGACATCCATTTGCTCTCTCTGTATTACAGTATTGGTGGAAAGGTCCATGAATGTCCCATACTCACTGTTTCCCTGCCTACCCACTCAACTTCCAAACTGGCTGTTGAGGAGACTTTCAAAGTAAAGAGAGTTAAAGCCAGACCAATTCCTGAGGCCTTCAGTTCCTATGAGAAAATTTTGGAGGGATCGACAGCCTTAATTAGAGCCCCAGGATTAGGACGACTGCTTAGGTGGATCTTGGCAGACATATGGGAGAGGCATGTGCAGAGAAGAMCCTGGCTGGGTTTTCAAGTCATCACACTGACCTAGAAGTTGTACAGGCAGCCAAGCACAACAGCCAACAAAGGAGAGGTTTCTCCACTTCCTCCTTCAGACAGCTGGGGAATGTTGCACCAGGATGATGAGGTTTATTGTGCCTTCTCACAAATGCAGGAAGAGGATTTGCTAGTTCCTATTGAAATAGTTTTTGGAAAGAAAGCATTGCACATGGTGCAAGGTGCCAACAGGAGGAAAGGCTGTTTCAAGTAGATGTGTGCATCACCAAAATAGCAAAGAAAGCAGCAATATGCCTGGTGAAGCCTGCCTGGGATGCTATCCTTGCTAGAAGGGCTCCCTGCAGAACAAAATTACTGTCCTTAACTGCAATGAAAGGCTCATCCAGCTCTTGCTGTTGCAGCTGTTTTTACCCTGGCTGAAAATAACTGCATGGGTACAGGTCTCCCCAGGACAGCTAGCTCTGCGAGGGAGAGAGAGGACAATAGTGCTCAGTGGGTTCGAGCCATTCGTGATATCCACAGGGCAAACCACACTACAGTGTATCTTCAGAGAGGAATGATTGCTCTGCAATACACAACACATGCAAAATGATTGAATAGAGCCTTCAAACCTTGATCCTTCTACAMACATCAGCTGCAGCAACAAATCCTGCACTGWTGTGCCTRTGAACTGGGGTCTCTAGTTTTCAGACYCAAATTAAAAGCWGTGGTTCTCCTCAGAACCTGGGAGAAAATGCRCAGCTAATTATGAAGTGGCAAAAAATGTCACAGTATTTTCATTTAGTTCATTGAGTTTTTGCCAAACRCTCTAATTGATTTAATGATCCGGCTGCTCACTAATCACCATTGCACACTACTGCCTTCATCTTTGGCTGGCAATTGGTCACTAATTGTTGTTGCATCTTGCATTGTGCATCTGCTGTTGACAGCTGTCCTTGCCCTGAGATGGAGAGACAGCTGTTTTTAAATGGAGAACTCTCTCCCAAATCTCTAAAACATCTGAAAATACGACACTGAAACAGAGCTATCAAATATAAAAAAAGGTAACAAATAAGTAGACAGGCTAGGGGGTCTGCAAACACAAAAAGTAGGCATAGGAATCAGAACAGAGAAGATTCTCTGCTGTGTCTTTAAAACACGAGGTTTTATGGGTGTTTCCCATTCCCTGTAGACTGCTTGACATTGTAAAATCTTTTGCACTCTGCATAAGAGAGCACACCTTCTATTTTGGTCAGGCTTACAACCCATGTTGCTTTTGCTCCAGCCTATTAGACATAATTCAAAAGCCATTCTAAAAGACAGGATTCAGGATCAGGCAGCAAGATCTAACTGGCTGGAGACAAGAAATCAGTAGCATGAAAGCACCAAAAAGCCCTAGAAATCAATGGAAACAATTGCATTCCTTAAAAAAAAACCTTGACCAATCTCTTCCAGAATCTCATTTCCTCCTGAACATTTTGTGACCATGATTGTTGCGACAAACCTATTTTTTTTTCCTCTCCCTGTTTATTTTGTGTATTTAGCAGCACTGAGCGTACAGTCCATTGTTCTGCTAATGGTCAGCAAAGCTTATCTCCTGATCGAGCCCAGCCACTATTGCTCACATGCTGTTCTGCAAGACTTGGATGAGCACTCCTCTCAGACCCTGTGAGAGGCTGCAAGCCAGCAGCATGAGCAAAGCTGAACTCAACAGGCAACAATGAGTAGGCACATAAGGACACAGAGAGGAAATGGGTGAGCTTAAACCAGGTTAGCGTGATTGGAGCAGGAGACACTCCAAATGACCCCTAAGAAAAGAGTCTGCAAGCAGAAAAGGCCTGGTAGGATTAACAATGCTTTTTTATGAAGGAGTCATTTCAGGACATCTGACTTAAGGGAAGTGCCACATTTATGTATTTTTAATTGGACTGGATTTAAGCCATATCAAGCTSATGAAGCCATTCTGAGTTCAAAAGCATTTTCTCTTTGCCTCGTAGCACGGGAACAAGGGCACAATGCAGTTAACAGGAAAGGCGGCACTTTCAAAAGCAACAGAAGGGAGTATTTTTAAATTAAGCAATTATTGTATATTTTGGGCACTTAAAGTAGGAGTTTATTCTAGTCACTGGGAGGTGAGAGACTTCTCCAGGAGATGATTCTAGTTGTCAAGGGGGGGTTGCTTTTAAACTTCCCCTAGAGGARTCTGTCTCTTCTCTGCACCTAGAAAGACCTGCCTGGTAAGTGGCCTCTGGGGTAAGAAGCCTCCCACRAGGTGACAGGAAGACAGTTACATTTCTAACCGGACTCTTTGAAAGACACTGATGCAGGATATTGCTTATGGGCAAGAACCTGGATAACACGGATCCCTTTTTCTGATAAAGGGTATGAAACATGCTGTTTGGATTCAAATCATTAAGTGTGGACATATGGGAACACTTACAAAACGCTCTGGAACATCTTGCTCTGGCCATAATAAGKATCAAGATATTGAACAAGAAACCAGGGGTTGAGCTGTTTAATCATCTCCTCAAGGCTCAAGAGTGGCTCATCCTGACAAGGAAAAAATGAAGCAACAGAGGCAGGAGGTGTGTGTGGATGAGCAAGCAGCTCATGACTAAACACTAACATAAAAAGGAAATGTATAAAAGGTGGAAGCAGGGCCAGGTGGCCCAGGAGGAAGCCTTACTGGTGACAGWGTCCTTCAGCAATCACAGGCCCCTGAGCATGGGGTCAAAAGTGCTGAGGAAGCTGGATAMTGTAAGTGAAAGGCCACTGTTTCAAAGATCACACTGATCAGGAGAGGTTCCYGAGGCTTGGAAGAAAGCCAAAAGCCACTCCTATCTTCAACAAGGATAAGAAGGAGGATCTGAGAAATTAGTCTGGTCAGCCTCACTGCAATCCCTGAAAAGGTAAAGGAGCAAGAAGTCTTGGAAACCATTTCCAGACACATGAAGAACAAAGATGTCATCAAGTGTAGTCAACATGGATTTGCAAAGGGGGAATCAGACCTTACCAACCTGACAATCTTCCAGAGCACAATGAGTGTCTTGGAGAATGACAGGAGAGCAATGATATTGTTTGAATTKACCTCAGTAAGACTTTTGACACCATCTCCCATAACATCCCCGTCGACAAAATATGAGTTACCTGYGTAGGCAGTGAGGTGGATCAAAAAATGGCTGAATGGCTGGACCCAATGTTGTGGTCAGTGGCACAAAGTCCAGCTAGAGGCCAGTCACTAATGCTGTATTCTGTTACCAGGTATCTCGGTTTGAGACAATGTTCTCAGAGAGAAACGTTACAGGATAAATGTTTCCTCTGAAGTGAAAAGTTTGGTATTTTTTTTCCCACCAATATGAAACTGGAGTTTGGGCGAATGTGAAGAGAAAAATAGTTTATTAACAAAATAAGGTGTCCCCAGGACACAGATAAAAAGTAACTGTTAGATATTTAAAAGTCCAGGAATGCTTGCCACCGCCTCTTCCCACAGTGCTCGGCACATGGTGCAGAGAAAGATGGCACAGCCACCAAATTGCTCCAGAAGAAAAATCACAGGAGCCCCAGAGGGGGTAGCAGTCCAGGGAAAGCTGTTTGCCCAAGCTAACAAACCCRAGCTAGCTAAATGTAACTCCACTGCACGCAGTGAGCAGGACTCCCACAATGCTGAGCTGAASTCCAAAAGCCCCCGCGGCAGCTTGGCAGCCCCAGCTTTCAACTGCCCATGCTGCCTTCCCAGCTGCCCTCACCCCTTCTTCTGGGTCTCATTTAAAGGCACAGACATTTTTTGGGCATACAAGCTGATGGAATACAGGAATACAGGATTGGCACAAAATCAACCCAAGACACCAGGTTTTACATGTTCTGACATCATCATGAATGAGCCAGATGATGTGACAGAGTACACCTTTGGCAAATTTACAGATTAMACAAAGCTGGGAGGAGCTGACCCACCAGATCATGTGCTGCTATCCAGAGCAACCTGGATAGGCTGGGGAACTGGTCAGAGAGGAACTGCAAGAAGACCAACAAAGGGAAATACAAAGTCCTGCTCCTGGGGAAGAACAACCCCATGCACCTGTGTAGGCTGGGGACTCTGTGAAGAAGGACCTGAGGACATCAARCTGGCAGAYGGATTGGAACTGGATGATCTTTAAGGTTCCTTYTAACCCAAACCATTCTATGATTCCATCTCTGGAAATGTACAAAACCTGACTTGRCATGGTCCTGGATAACCTGGTGTAGATGAATAAGAGGGGATTGAACTAGAYRATCTCCAGAGGTCACTTCCATCCTCCACATTCCTGTGATGATCCTGTGATCCACTACAGTAGCTCCTGCTKTCCCGTGTGCTCTTGGTTCTTRTGCGTTTCACCAATTTTTCCCTGAGGTAATTAATTACTGGTGTAATTAATAGCACTGAATACATGTACCTCTGAGRATGAGGTGGTTATGGAGAAACCTGAACGTAACAAAATAGCCAGATAAACTCTCTATTAAAAAAAGTAGGGGATCTGTGAATCACATTCATGACTGTGAGGTTCTGTACACGTGCTTTCAACAGAGTAAGCAAGGTCTGGGGAGAGAGAAGCTGACAAAGTRCACAGGGCAGGGTCAGATGAGAGGTGGGAGAAGAGTAACATATGACAGCCAGTGCTGAGCATGGCACACAAGAATTTCAGTTTTAGAGCCCAGTCTATGAGAACCACATGGTCTGGGCAGTCTGGGTGGTGATGTAAAATTAAAGCCCTAACACTGTATTGAAACAGGGCACCAAGCATGGACAAATCAGAGCCAGCATTTTCAAACTATGCACCCAGAAAACAGGGAAAACACATTTAATAACTGCCCCAGAGAAGCTGGATTTATATGACCACCCAGGAACTCTGAAGCACAGACAGTTCTCCAGGGCAGCAATCCACAAACTGAACCATGAGCCTGTCCTTTCTCCAGATATGTTCCCAGTCTCYTTCACAGCATGGTCCCAGTATATTTCATATGCTAAGGCAGAATGCCATTAGGAAAAAATATGTGATCCTGTAATTAATATCTGTCTCATAAAAGAAGATTAGAGAAACATTTGTCAAGAATGGTGCAGGAATAATTGCTCCTGCCTTGGGAGAAGAGGTGGACTGGAGTCCCCAGATGGCTCCCCGAGGTCCCTTCCAGGCCTCTTTTCCACAAAGTCATACATGCCAAAATTTAGCCAAATTAAGTTTGTGCACATTGTTTTAATTCCAGTCTTCTGTAACTTCTGAATGTTTGATTTCAGAGCCGTTTTGGCACAGGATCCTGGTCAGTTTGTTTTAAAGCCAACTCAGCTTAGCAAGGATGCCATGATATGGACATCCAGGACTTGTAACAGGTCCCCCCAAAGACCTCTTACATGACTGRCAGAAACAACCAAGGTGACTGTGACCTCTATAACTAACAAAGGTCAGGGTGGCAGTAGGAAGGGAAGCACCAGAAGCTTGCCTTTCAGATCCACATGCTGGGAGATGAGGAGATGAAAATCCAAGGATGCCTTAGTTCTGTCCCAAACTCTGGAGAGCAGTATGTTTCACCAGAAGCTTTTAGCTTGTTTCCATTCATGTTCTCTCCAATCCTATTTTTTTTTTTCAGACCCTTGGAAGCAAACAGCTCTTTTGTTACCTCCTCTGCTCCCTGCCCCACCATTGTCAAGTTGGGGTCTTTCCTCTCCCCACTCTTGCCTCCACTAATTGCATCCCACCTCAAGTCATGCCCATACTCTGTCTCCCTCCCAGCCACCTATCTGGTCCTGCCATCACATATTATTTCACTTCTACTCTTTCCTCTACTCCCTCACCTTATTTTGTGCCCAACTGCTGCTCCCAAACCCTGAATCCTCAGTGGTTTAAYCCTTCTCTCTGCTGAACTGCTATTCATTGCTGATTCAGAAAACCAGCCTTCCCACCTTCCTGCTTCTGCCCCAGTCCAGTTTGGATGGCTGTCTTGGTTTGAAAGATAGGTGTTTGCCAATAAAGGCAGGGACCCCCCTTGGAGTGGTGGATATGACCCCCCTTCCCTCTGAATTATTATAGCTTTGAAAAACCACGGGCTTTCAGGCAAGAATATGGGGAAAAGGGAACAACAGTTTCTACTAATATGTATAATAAAGTGAAATAAGCCCAGTCMCAAACCCAGTGACAGCCTCACACAGAGATACCCACCAGGGAATCAGGCTGCAGGGGCGCTGTGGTGCGGGTCCCCACTGGTTCAGATCTCCACGTGGCCAAGGATGAGCACAAAACTGGCAGAGATGGACGGAGAAAAAGTTCCTCTGCAAACTCACAGCGGATACGCCGATCTCAGTGCTCCTTTAACCACTGCAGCATGAATCTCAGGGGTCCCAGGCAAGGCACAGGGGCAGAAGATCACAGTGCAGCAAACAGGAAACAACGAACGGAGATGCTGGGCTCTGCAGAAAAGAGCAGTTGAGCTCTCCTCCACAGGGAGCAGACCATCCTCCCCCTCTGAGCCAAGCAGGACAGGATCTATAGTTACACCAACCCCCCTACCACACCCACACATATCCTCTCCCAGTACTTAGCAAGATCGTTTGGGTGGCGTGTAGGTCCTGTTGTCTTTACCAATTGCCCAGCCATCAAAAGGATGACCTGGCAATCAGTGTATCCCTGCAACAAAATAGGAAAGAAAAATTCCCCAAGAAAGGAAACAAAAGGAGAAAACTTAACCCACAACATTATGGCTTTTGTCAAGATCCATAAAAGTTTGATTTCTAGCTTGTATGGTGTGAGGGAGATGAAGTGTCTCAGACAAAAAATGAAGACATGCTTGAAATGGGAAAAATGATTTGTTTTACCCTTCCTCTTGAAAATCCTCAATCACTTGTCCTAAATCACTTTAACATTTCAGCACTCTGAAAATTATAAGCAAGTGGAGCCAAAATATTTTTATAGGAAATGCTGTGCAGCCTTAATATGCAGGGGATATTATGCATCCCTGTGTACAGGAATGTTAATTGTTAGATAATGCAATCATAAAGCATTTCRCTTTCACCTTTTTCTCATTTCCATTCTCACCAATTATCAAAATCTTCTGCATACTCTGGGCCTCTAATATTTTACTCTTCATTGGAAATCTTTTTGCTGCAGGACAAACTCCACATTAGCTGGAACATCCCCTGAATTAATTTATTCCACTGGTTACTGCTGAGTCATAAAAATAGTGGKATTATACTGAGGACTKAAGTCATAGGCAGTGTTAAAGGAGCAACCTGCTYGAGCAGCTGAATTAGTCTGAGCAACATCCTTCTCAGCACAGTGTGATGAACTTCCCTTACAATGATCAATTTTTTTTACAAAGATGATATTCAGGTTTATTAAGGGTATTTCTRTTATCCTGGGCTTGGGCATGCTTGCTGAGTTGCTGAAAAAAAGCCACAAGGTTTGTGTTAAAGGTGGAAGTCACTGTGCTCTTTCCCACAGACCCAGACAACAGCAGAACAGCTCTGGCTGCCTGAATGGTATGAACAAATCACTTTCTTTCATCAGCATTTCTTTTATACTCTACAGGTAGATTGCAAACCTGCAAATTCAAGGAGACAGTGGAAATTTCCCTGTAAGGAAAGMGTGTCTCTCAACACTTCCAGGCATGTTGTGGCAGAACAAAGCTGTGACCCATTCTTTCATCTGCACCCCAAGGGCAGGAAGATCTTTACAAGYCAATGTCTCATTTATGACTGTGCATTAGAACGGCCTAAGCTGGCCACAGAGGGAAATTATTCTACAATAATCCTGTAAAAGGACAGACAGCATGTCTCTTGCTCAGCCGTTAGCTGCACAGGGCTCAGCGGCGATCTTGAAATCCGATGAAAAACGTTGGAAATGATATTGTTCCTACATTTCCAGCTGTACCAGAAGGTAGGTGGTCAGTGCAAAACCCACCCTATCTCCTGCTGCTGCCRCCTGATTGATGCTGTCTGGATCAGGGGGAGGATAGGCCAGTTCTGCAAAATAAATAGGCCCCTGCTGTGTCCAGCAGAGAGGTGTCATCTGTCCTTGCAGGAGCGTGGCCCCGCTGCAGCCCAGGGTCTGATTGTGTTGCAGGGCATTCATTTTTCCCAGTGGAAAGCTGCAAGACTTTTTTTTTTTTTATTTAAGTGCTTTACCAGACATATCTCACATTTTTGTGGGGTTGTTTCTAATGCTGTCATTATCTAGAAAAATGTTTGATTAGTGGTAGAAAACTCATACTTGCTGATGGGGAGCAGGGTCTTATCTATTTCTAATTGATCATTGCCAAATTCCAATTTTTCCAGATGATGGGATATTCATGAGAAAGTGGGATGTTTTTCCTCWGTGTAAGGACACAAATATATGCATGAACATGTACAGAAATATTATTCAATTCACTAAAACCAGCTGTTGTGAACAAAACACCCAAATACAGCAACTTCTCAACAACAAAAACATTGGTCTCCCCGTTGATACTCCAGACCATTGTCTGAACTTTTTCTACACCTTCTCCAGGCTCTCACTCACTTTTTCAAGAGGATATTTGGGATTTTCACTGCCATTTGAAACCTTCTGTCTGAGGAAGTTAAAAAGGATCCACCTGGGAGCATCAGCTCTTGTTTTCCTGTTCTTTGATGGATCAACTGCTCACTGAGGCCTTGCTGGTGAAACACTCAGAGCCAATTTTGCAAAYATAGAGGGAAGAAGCCTTGATGCAGCTCGGGGAGGTGGTCTCGTGTTCACTTGAATCACAGGTGAGAGACAGAGGAGACCATGGTTTTTCCTCTCCAAGATGAGTGTAACAGAATGAGAAAAGGCTCTTGCCTCCCAGGTTTTCTCCTCGAGCAAATTAGACCCCATGTCATCCTTGGATACACTTTGTTGGTGTTTCATTTGTCTGCTTTAAAGGCTTAATTCAAATGCCTCCAGGCAGCTGTGGCTGAAGGCAGTGGGGCCTGGGAGCCTTTTTCCATGAGAGGGCAGTAAGTATTTAGCCCAAAGGTGCTGTACTGAGGCACAGCAGGTACACAGAAATGCTGGGCTAATGCTCCTATCAGTTATTAGGAGAACTGGGAGGGTTGTGAAGAATGGACYGCAGAAGCAGGAGAGCTCTACATGTGTTTTTGTTACTGGCATGAAAAAGGCTGTAATAGTGAGAAAATTGACTGATACTCACCAAAGTGTAATTCACCAGCAATGAAAGATTCACCTGTCAGAGGAAAGGAAGTCKTTATCCACCACCTGTATTTGGGGGACTGTTAAAAAAAACCCAACCAAAACTCAGCTGCTTTCAAACAMGGGCTTGAATTTGCTGTAATCATGTACAGAGTATCCCACTGCTCATGGATCTGCTGAGCACTGCTGTAAATTCAAGGTGTGATTGCATCAGCTAATATTATTCCTGCTGTTCACTTTGGTTTGAAATATCACCCGACTCATTTGGGTTAGATACGAGATGTAATTGCCTGGAAACCWGTGCACAACTCCAGAAGGGTGCCTTGCTCATTATATTCACCTTGTCCAATAAAATATCCATGCTATTCCTATRTTGGATCATGTCATCAGGACTCTGCAGAGAGTGTGCTTTCATTTTCCCCTCCTGTGAACCCCTTGAGAGGTACCAGGGGCTTTCTAAGGAACTCAGATCCTTATGGATTTTCTAGGCCATGGAAAACTCCAAGAAATAAAAGCTCTTCATGGTTTCTGCACTTGCCAGGCACAGGTGCATCTCYCAGCAATTGTAGGAGTTGTGTTGGAAGGAAACATGGATGAACAGCCTTTCTGTGAGATTATTAAAATACTGGTGGTAAATCCAGCACACSATGGGTGCTGAGAACCCCAGGGCTACTGCAGATGTGCAGAGAAAATGTCAGCTTCCTGATGACCCAATAATAGTAATTTTGCCTGCTTCTGGCCTGCCTTTCCAATGTCCTCATTCCCAGCACGTTTCTTCTCTTTTTCCAAAGGTGAGCATGATCCTGTCCCAGCATCTTGGGACTCCTGTGCTGCTGGAGGCAGGCATTGGTGTTCACAGCCATCCTCACACAGCTGCCAAGGGAAGGGCAGCAATAAAACCAGGGCTCTCCCTCAATGCCTCCCTGCAGACTTAAAGAGGGGTAGAGTTGAGCTGCTACAGGGAACTAAAAATAGAAAATCTCTTCTCTGAGTAGACCAGGGATCCTGGGGAAGAAGAGGCCACATTCTTCATCAGATGTAAGAGAGTAGGTTGGAGAACGGGAAGGAAGCACAGCTACTAACGAGAAGACAGCACTGGCATGAGAACAAGTAGATGAAAATAGGCTATGAAAAAATRTGGGCTGCAAATCAGAAACAAGTTTTCTTCTGTCAAAGAGAGGTTCTTGAATAACCTGCCAAGAAAATCCCAATGACTTAAGATGGACTGTGATAAATTAACAAGAGGGACTTTATGACTCAGTGCTTGTCATTGCTGGGAAATATGAGGATGACTAGGAGATCCCTTCTAGCCYCACATTCCTGTTGGTATGATAACAGAGGAATCTGTGTAGGGTGCAATAAATGCTGAATCACTGAGTGCTTTATCTAGCTGCCTGGCAGGACAAAGTCCCTCGCACCCATCCTGTCTGCAAGAATCTCCAGGACAAAAAAAAAAAAAAAAGGAAAAGAAAAAAGAAAAGAACTTCTTACATAAATGATTGTGCTCTGGCAGCACAAAGCATGCAGCAATGGATGCCTGAGTTAGAAGAAAACCAGCTCAGCTACAGGCTCCTCCACACAGGGGCAAGGTGGTGGTGTGGGTGTGAAAGCAAGGAACCCCACTGCAGACACTGAGGTACACATKCCAAAGTGAATGTGCTCCAGCAGCTTCAATACACAACCTTAAAGAGARAAAGAAACTCTTGGAACCATGTAGCAGCATCCCATGAACTTGCTCAGCCAGGTGTGTGCAGGGATCATGTCCTTAGACCATGATCATGTAGCAAAAAATTCCTGCAGTGAACATCAACCACTAAGCCATCCACGTTCTCCYAAGATCCACAATTTTTTGATGGCATTTTTTCCTGTCTTCATGGAGTTCCCCAAGGATGAGATCACTTTCTGCCTGAGCACGAGCCCAGCAATCAGGATGCAGCTTATGCTGATATRTTTGGTGCCTCACAACTGGACATCCACAGCTTTGCTGCTCTGGCTGCAAGCGCAGACTTTGGGRTAACAGCAGCAGCTGGAGTTTCAGGAGTGCAGAGCCAGAGGTAGAGACTAAGGAGAAACAGCCATGAAAAACTGGATTAGAGAAGAGAWAGGTCTGGTTTCTAGGCTGAGGAGGAGAGTGCTTCTCCACAATCCTCAAGGCAGTGGGGAAACCTCCACACCAACAATCAGCATTCCCACCCCAGAGAACCTTGCTTAATCCCTCTCTGCCATAGCTAATAAAGCTATTTTCATTTTTTTCCTTTTTATTTTTAAACCAGGCAGCTGAATCACAATCAAGATCAATTTTTTTAGCTCCTAAACAGTGGCGAGTTGACAGGGTAACAGAGGCAGACTGAGCCATGGCTGGTGGTTGTGRCACAAGGACCTCAAGGCTTCCTGCCTTCCTTTCTCTTGCTAAGCCAAACAGGTTTGGAAAGACATCCCATCCTGGCTGTGATGTGACCCTTCCTAAACAGCCTGCAGCAAGGAAAGAGCCCAAAAGAGAACAAGATTTGAGGTGTGACCTCAGCCACCATGCTCTCAGCCTGCTCAGCAGGTGATCACAAGCTGTACAGTTTCCAGGTGCTGGTTGCTGGTCACCACAYAGAAAAGCAACAGCCTCAAATTCCAGCGGTGAGTTTCCAAACAAACCGCAGGTTCAAAGTCCTCCAGAGGGTTTTTTTCTGCATTCACCAGTGGATTTSAAGTTAATTTTTATATCAGTCACTTTCAGGTGGGTTCATGGTTGATCATTTCCTTTGACTGTGCTRCAGCATTTCCCAGCCCCAGAGCAARGTGCTATTGTAAACACATTTGGGGGTGGGGACAAAGCGGTTTTGACCCATATTTAACAGGATCCTCGTCCCACCCCTTGTCCCAGCGTGGCGATGCCATGGGATGCACTCGATGTTTGCTGAAACAGCCGGTGTGGCAGCAGCAGCACCTGCTGCGAGCGCTGCAGAACTGCAGGAGGCTGGAGATGGGAACAGCGATCCCACCGCAGGGAAACCCCTGGCTCCGGGTTTGAGAGCCTTAAGCGCTCAGACAGCTTAAAAACAAAAAAAAACCAAACAAAAAAAACAAAACAAAAACAAACAAAAAAAAAACCCACCCAAAAACCCCCACCACAAACTGAAAGAAAACCGTTTTCTAGTAGCAAAAAGCGACCAAAAAAGAAAAAAAAAATTATGCTATGTCTGAGGTGTTTCCATTTTAGAAGCGAACAGGGGCTGTGGGAATGTTGTTCCTCATGAGTTTGGTGATTTGCCCTACATGCAAGCTTGGAAAACTGTGGAGGTGATGGGGGGAAAAAAGGTGACACAAGTGAAGGGATAGAGAAGTGAGGGATTTCACCAGCATAAAGGGTAATGGAGAGGGCAGTGCTAATGTGCTTTGTTCAAAACCAGGTCTGAGATTCCTCTGACACCTGCCCTTTTAATAAAACCTTTCTCCAGAAGGTTTATATGGCACAGGTCTCAGCATCCTGAATTCCTGTGGAGGCAACAAYAAGCCATGATAAATATCCCCAAAAACACACACACACACTGGATTTACTGTTCTTGGTATTTCTAAGATAAAAATTAAACAGAGCATATTAATTTAAACAAACCTTATTCCAGATTACATCATCCATACAAAGACAAACAGAAGGGCACAAAATCCAGAAATCAAGGTAAAAAAAGAAAACCCTTTTCAGATCCTCCTTTACAATTGCAACCTTGCCTTTCCCTTCAGCTCTGACCTGACTCTCACCTACAACCATGCACCTGATCTACACAAAATGCAAAGACACCTCCACGGACACCATCCATTTTCTCACTCAGATGCTACAAAAATCCCACCAAACCCTAAAAGTTTCCTGTGCACACCTCATGCCCAAGTCTTTGCTTTGCCTGGGAGCAGCACACCCCAGGTGAGAGGCAGCCTGCAGCTCCTTTTGGCATCTGTGTGCCATCCCAAGGTGGGGATGATGCCAGTGGGATGCTTGGGGGAAGGAGTCCTCTGTGGGTCCGTATGGAGTGTGCAAGAAGCCATGGCTGTTTCTGCAGCAGGATGCTGCTTCCTGCCAGTGCCAGTCACCCAGGTCTCAAAGGGAAAGCTCTCTGAGGAGATGAAGTTTGGGCTCTGACAGGCYACCCAGCCCAGCCTCTCCACTGCTGGCACCAGGATGGACAGAAGTGCTGGGTATCCATGGGACACAGGCAGCAGCCCAGAGCAGGCAGGACAAAGCCACCACCACGTCCCCAAGTGCTGCCAACCCCCTCTCAGCCAAACTCGGCCTGCAGTCATGTCTGACCARGCTGGGGCTGACACTGCAAACCAGAACGGGCCAAGGCTTATTCCCAATCCCTGGATTCCAGAACAAGGCACATTTCCCAGAGGGATGTTGCTGAAAACACCCAGCGTTTCAGGGGTGGGAGGGCACTTGCCTTTGGGGCAGGGTGCTCCCAGTCACACAAAGGTGGGTTTCAGATCATCTTTGAAATTCACCACAGGCTGGGACCCGCTGCGGTGCTCTGCCGGGTGTTCCTCACCCTCACTGGCCTCTGTGTCCGTGTCCGTGCTGCTGCTGTCCAGGGAGCCGCGCGGGCTCTGGAAGCAAACCTTGCAGCAGGGTCGGTGGCAGCCGTGGAACATCTCCTCAGAGCTGCTGCTGCTGCTGGAGTCAGAGTCTGGGTAATAGTACAGCGAGCGCAGGGAGGGCTCAGCGGGTCCCCTCGRGGCACCCTGCCACCGCCGCCGCTCCTGCTGGACACGCAACAAAGCGCCCTGGGACTCCGGCCATCCCGGCCACCCCTCTGGCTGGAGGCACGGCTCCCTTGGGACGGCTGGAGGGGCTGCTGCTGGGGGCTGAAGGAGCTCTCTGTCAGCCACCTCCCCTTCTGTTCCCAGGGAGTTGTGTGGTGACTCCCCACAGCCCCAGCTGGCTGTTTCCTTTGCCCTGCGGCCGGCACGAGGGGATACGTGTCCAAGGAAGCGTGTGGAGGCAGGGGACAACGGGATCCTCCGACGATGCCTCGCCAGGTAGGGGCTGAGGGGTGTGTGGATGCCTGGGTGGCCCTCCTGGCCCACCCGTGTTTCTCCCTGCTCACCTGGGGTGCCCCAGCTGCCCAGTGGGAGTCCCGCAGATAAGGCTGGGCTGTAGTTTTTGCCTTCCAGGCTTAACTCTTGCAGAATTTCCCACAGCTTCTCGCTGTTTACAAAGCTGACTTTGGAGGACGACTCCCAGGCTACACCGGCTGAGTTATCCTGGCCTGGCAGCTGCTCCTGCACTCCGGGTGTGCCACACTCTGGGACATCTTTCAGGCCATGTTCGGTGCTGTCCCCTGTGTTAAAAAGCAGCACCTGAGAGCACGCGGGCTCCTGGGTTGCGTGTTCCTGGAGAGCCTGAGCATTGCTGCTGACAGGAGGTGTACCCAACACACCGGGGGGCTGCCACCCGTCCCTCTCTGCATCTGGGGGGCAGCAGTCCCCTGGCACGTCCCCAGGCTGCCCTGAGCTCTGGGTGCAGGGAGCCACTGGCAGCGCTCGGGGGTCGCAGCCGCTCTCCGCAGACATCAGCCTCATCAGCTTCTCCTTGGCGCTGCTCACTTGCTCCTGCAGGCTCTCGATCACGGCGTTTTTCTGCRTCAAACAAATAAGCCTGTCAAGTGYRGGGCGGGCAGAGGGGAYGAAAACRCTGCCAATTTGGAAGCAGGCASTGCCAGAAAACAAATCACCCCTYTCTGCAYGGCAAGAGCCAYGCTGGCAGCGTGTGTGACCTCATCCTCCCCAGCCACCCCCCAAATGTGGGTGTGGGAAGGGGCTCATTTGGGCAGGCAGCTCTCCAAGCTGGGGTGCTTCTTTCATGCAGTGCAGGTGAGAGAGCAGGAAGATTTTCTCAGACAGAGCATCTCCCCTCTAAATTAACCATGTTTGGCCAGACTATGGGAAGAAGGCTCTCCTGCACTCCTCCCTAAAATTTTGGTGCTTTGGGCTGCAGAAGGACGTGACAAAACAAAGCAGCTCTTCTCCTCAGGAAGGAAGAGGCTGGTGAGTGTTCATCAGTGTGAACAGGGGTGTAAAGAAGGGCTTCCCACCCTGCAAAGCCTTCAGCCCACAAAAGGGAAGGGGAGAAGCTGGAGGAGGGAGGTTGGCAGAGCCCTGTACCTCAGTGAGCAGCCGCTTCATGGAATTTTTCTCCCCTATGAGCTGGTAGAGCTGCTCCTCGCTGTACACCGAGCGGCAGCTCTTGCTCGGGCTGGTGAAATATTTTGCCATGTGGCTCATGGTTTGGCTTTCTTCTTCAAAGGCTTTCCACTGCTTGAGCTGGGGAGTAGAAGAGGGTGTTATCCACAGAGCTCCCGGCCAACACAGCGTGAGGCAGGCACAGATCAAGCGCGAAGGAGACAAAGGGATGGAGAGGGGGAGACAAAGGCAGGGTGTGATGGGGGAGCASAGACAGCCAGCAAGAGACGGCTGAGCGAGGGGCTGCTGTGTCACTTGGAGCCTCCCACCCATCTGAACCTTTCCCTGTTCCAGCTTTTAATGCAGAGAGGGTCAGTGCCTGAATGCACTGAGGCTGCTGAGCACACTGTAAAAGCCCCCTCCCTCTCCTCCCCACTCCCTGACTCCATGACAGACAAAGGCAGTGTCACGCATGCCCCCTTATCCCCGAATCACTGGTGACAAGCTGAAAACCAGCAATGTTTAGTATCTGTTTTCTCATCTAGTGTTTGCCTTGAAGCCTTATGCAGCCCAGCTCCAGCTGTTTATTGATCTCAGATGAGCCATAGAAAAACAAGCCCATTAGGAAAAACAAGGTAATGAATTCGAAGATTCAAGTTAAATAAAATGTTCRAGGGYCCCAGGCTCCCACAGAAAAATGGTACAGGCAGAGCGCAAGTACAGCTCATCAGCTTCTCCACCCTCAGTCCAAGAGACCTTTTTCTTGGYWGAGCAKCACCAGCAGGTGCTCTTCACAGGGSATTTGGATCCTCACTCCCAAGGGCTGCTCATCTGAGGGCTCGGAGCTCTGCAGTTACGCTGCCTCAGCTGAGGCAGGAAATCATCGCGTCCCGACTGCCTTGCTCAGGCAAGGTCAGATGCAGCAGCCTGTTCACAACCATGTCCAACTGGGCCTTGAGTATCTCCAAGGATGGAGACTCCACAACCTCTCTGGGCATTCTGCTCAAGTGCTTTACAACTTGAGCAGAAAAAACTCCAGCCTTTTCCTTATGTTTAAATAGAATTTCCTGTGTTTCAGTGTGCCCATTGTCCCCTCTCCTGTCAGTGGATACCACTGAGAAGAGCTTGGCTCCCCCTTCTCTATTCTACCCCCATGGATATTTATATACATGGCTGAGATCCCCTGAGCCCTCCCTTGCACAGATGTGCTCTTTTGTCAGCTTTACCTCTTCCTCCCTTTCTCACCTCATGTCCTTGAGCCCAAACATCCCTGCAAACATTCAACTGAGTAAATAACTGTTTCCTCTCCCTCTAACAATGGGAGCATTATTCCCAATAAGGTGGTGGCCAGGCACACCAGGCTGCTCCTGGAGGACACAGGAAGCAGAAGTGCCTCACCTCACCACAAAAGGCTTCCTTTAAACACCTCCGCCTCCGTCTCCTCCTCACTTGTGGCAAAGCCCAGCTTCCTGCTCCTAGAGTGCAGAGGAGGACAGCCTCCCCTGGGGACCACCAACAGCAAAGAAGTCTCTGAGTGTGGCTGGGCCACCTGGAGCCAGCTCCATCCCTGCCAGGGGCAGAAGCTCTTGGTGGGAGTGGGCATGTGAGGGAGGAGGAAAGGACAACTGCTTGAAGGACAGATCCCACAACCTACATGGAGCAGGAGGAGGAGAAGGCCAGTGGCTGCCTCACCTCCCTGTGTGCTGTCTGCATGGCTGTCACCTGTGACACATTCCTGCAGGAGGGTTTCTGAGCAGCAGTGCTGCATTCCTTGGAGACTTTCCAGGACACAAAGGGGACAAGGGACAAGCTGAAAGATGGATTTTTTACAAGGACACAGTAATAGGACAAGGGAGAATGGCTTTAAACTGAAAGAGGGTAGGTTTAGATTAGATATATGAAAGAAATTCTTCACTATGAGAATGRTAAGACACSGTAACAGGCTGCCCAGGGAAGATGGCCYATCCCTGGAAATGTTCAAGGTCARGCTGGATGGGCCTTCAGGCAACCTGGTCTAGTGGAAGCTTCCCTGCCCAGAGCAGGGGTGTTGGAACTCGATGATCTTTAGCTCCCTTCCAACACAAACAATTCTGTGATTCTTTGAGACTCAGGGAACTTGTTTGGGGAAGCAGAACCACCGGGATGAAGTGGGGTGGGGCTTGGAGAATGACCTGTGCAGGTGAGTCCAAAAATTTGGGGAAAAAAAAAGCGGTGAAGTGAGTGCATTGACCCTCATGGCTGCTGTTGTTAAACTCCAAAAATGTGCCTGTTTCCAGCCAAATGACAGCACAGAGGTGGCAGCATACCTGTGGGACAAAGATGAAGCAGTTGATCGTGGTTGTACACACAAAGATGCCTCCAGAGGTAAAGCCAAACAGCAAGTTGTGCCAAGTACGGAAGAAACGGTGAACTAAGCAGATGGTGCCAGCAGCCAGGAAAACGAGGTTGACCCCRACGATGAGTGTCAAGGACTGGTTGACTGGTGAGGAGCTGACATTGTCAGTCAGACCGGCCAAGTAGGTCCCATATAGCAGGAAGATACTCTGGAAGCAGAAAAAAGAGGTTTCCAGAATGTGGAAAATTACAGCCTGATGGTGTCAACCTCCAGCTTGCACCAAGCCCTGTGAGCTCAGACACACTCAGTGCAATCCTAATTAATGCTCTTTGATCTATAATGCAGACCCAGAGCGTGCGGTGGTGACGCTGCAGCAAACACCCAGCATGCKGCTGCAGGCCAGGAGTGGGGCTGGGGACACAGGGCAGGAGTGAAGGCACTGTGGGCACTGAGGGTTCCAGCCAAGGAGTGTCAAAAGCCAAAAGTCAGGTCAGCAGGTGCTGCCACAGAGGAGGGGATGGCCAGGAGGAATTGTGAAAACCACCCCTTGGACACCCTGGAGCCGGAAAAGGAAAAGGCAGACAGAGAGGAGGCAGTGGTCCCTGCAGAGATGCAGCAGGAGGTGCCAGCAAGGAGTAACAACATACATCTGAGGGAGTAGGAAGGATATCCAGAAGGAATTCAGAAGAAAAAGGCAAGGAGAAATGGTGGTTTAGACTGSAGGGAAGAGGATGTACTTGGTGCCTCTTTAAATAGCAATAATCCAGGAAACTACCAGGTGCAATTCTTCTCCCTTCCCTTTGCTGTTTCCTGACTCAGTAGCAGGGAAAGGCACTACAGAAGGGCTCTGTACACACAGGCTCCCCCTGAGCAGACCAGTTGTTTCAGAGGAGGCTGCCCCTCAAGGGTCCCATGCATGCACTTTTCCAGTGTGCTCAGGATGAGCCTCTCCTTCCCTASGTGACACTAGCAGGAAACACTAAGTATTTTTTTGCTTGCCTTCACAGCACAGTGCATGGTCTGCCTTCAGGTTCATTTGGAAATATCACTGAACAAAGTCCCAGCTCCTGCAAGGGCCTGGAATACAGGGAACRTGACCTRTATTATTCCTGTGCWACCCAGTAAGTGTCAAACTTTTACWAACARTCACTGTTATTTGGGCATCAAGAAGTACTTTGTGACATGAAATGTTTTTTAGACCCATCTGAAGCCCTCTGTGCTGTGGCTGCTTGATGTCTGTGATGGCCACTGCCAGGGACAGGCAAAAGAGGTTCATGTCCAAATCTCTGGTGAGACTCCTGACTCCAGAGCAGCACAAATTCGCAAGGCAAGGTTGTAAGAGTGAAACCTGCCTTGCTGGGAACTAGGCTGGTGCCTGACCCTGCTTTGTGGAATCTGCACTGCATCATAACCACATCCATCATGGGGCACCTCCAAACGGCCCAAAGACAAGCCAACCTCTAATCCCTGAGTAGGAAAAAAACAGCACCAAAGTCCCATTTAAATTCATACAGTATCTGGGACACAGACAACAGCACTGCCGTCTCATAAACTAGGACTCTCAGTAAGCACAGGAATAAGTGGTTTGTTTGTTTGTTTGTTTGTTTGTTTGTTTTAAACTTGAGCAGAGGACTTTGCTCTTAATTCCAGGCATGTCCTTGGCAAATAATTTCTGTTCATTGCTCTGTGCCAGTAAAACCAGGATAATACACTGAGTGTCTTCCCAAAGGGCTGAGCACATTAATGCTGTGGATGCTAAGAAGTACTATGCACACAGAGAGATAAAGCCTACTCTCACATTAGTGTAAATCCACACTAACTCCAGAGAAACCCCCACAGAAGTACTCCATGACCCCCAGTAAGTAGAAAGGAACAGGGCCAGATTCAATGCAACACTAAAAAAGRTTAGCTGGAGCTGATAATGGGGAGGTTTTATTTCAAAAAGGGTATTGTAAGGGCTGTAGGCAAAGATGTTACCTGTCTAAAGCCTAACACAAACTGCAATATCAGAGGTGGAGACACAGCACTGAAAGCCCAGATAATGCCTACATTCCCTAAAACCAAAGGACTTTCAAGGACAGTCTAGATTAATGCCTTTGAAATTAAGTGTAGAGAGCAGAAGGAYTTGGCTGTGTTGTGAGGTCCCTTTTTGCTCTTTTCGCAGTGGTTCTGGGTAGATGGTCAGTGAGTATTAGATTACAGTGAATCACAAAGGAAGTGCTTGTGCTGCAMGCAGAGATGAAGCCATTCCCAAAAAAAGACTGTGATCTCACAAGCTTCATCAACATCAGCTTTCTGAAACGTGTCCAGCCTGTGCCATACCAGAGACACATGAGACCACAGATAATTACARCGATAATTATACCTACATAGTTACATCAGTATAACTAACTGGAAAAGTGCTGGAAAAGAATGGCCATGTGCAGAGATTCACCAGTGAAAGTGCACCCCAGAGGTATAATTAAGCTGATAAGCATCTTGTAAAGGTGGGGACCAAGCACTTGTCATCAGCACCTYCTTGGTTTGAAGTCACAGGACTCAGACGTTGAGCCACCTGGTGCACCCTTGCAGTGGCCATTCAGCGGAGTCTTCAGGGAGGGAGTGTGACAAAAAGAACAGCAAGATGTGAGTTTCAAGAAGTGAGATAGATGAAGGTCAGGGGGTTATCAGGAGAGAACTAGAGAGACTGTATGTGCACAGTGAACATAAAGGATGTGGTGAGGTAGGGGAAGAAGTGGCWAGCAGGGCTTTCACCCTTCCCAGGATGAGAAGGACTGGAAACAGAACGGCTCACGAGATGAACAGGAGTAGCCAGGATCTACAATGGACATGTAGCTTGGCAGGGCAGTGAAATGACAAAAGCTGCTCAACAATTTAGGCTGCAAGACAGGGAGGAGGTGAGATACAACACAAGAATCAGTCAAGAGGTTACATACCTTAAAGCCTAAAATGAGAACGAGCCAAAGATCGGAATAGAGCGATGCGCAGGACTGCACCCGGCTCACGGAGCACGTCATGCCTTTCTCTGTCGCCTGCAAGGCAAGGGAAAGGCAGAAGTGAATGCTGCAGCCTGGCACAGACGGATAGGAAGATGCAGCTAAGCTGGTCTCCTCTGTAAATCTCTGAAAGGAGAGGTCAAAGCTGGAGCTACCAGGGGCAGAGGGCTAAAGCCTTCTGCTGCCAGCAGGGCTGGTGAACTTTCCTCTAAAGCCAAGGCCTTGGAACTCTCCTGTGTCACGCAGGTGATCTGCACAGACTTGAAAATTTTGCAGTGGACCCTCACCTCTGTATGTGACCAGACATAAACCAAATCCAGAGTGCCCAGAAGGTTTTCTGCCTTCTTTCTCTTTCTGTTGTTTTACAAAGAGCACCCCAAATTCCTGGCCACCACCAACTTTGGCCACAGAGTTCAGAAGGGACATGGCAAAAGCCTGCACCACCCCTCCTCATCGTTTTACCCGCAATGAGACGCTGAGGCTTCGGAAGCACTGGACGGGGTCAGAGAATACCCATGTCAAGAGCAGCACAGTGTCTGCCAGCACCAACRCTGCCACCATCGCCAGCAACTGCAGATCTTTGATAATCTGCAAACACACAACAAGCAAAAGTCACTGTGGGGAAAAAATGGACACCAATGACCGCCATCCCCCTTGGTTCCCTTTCTGTTGTTTCTTTCAAATGACACGTCCATCCTACTATGTCCTCCAGACAGGTGTCCAGCAGCTCACCTACATACAAGTTAGCCACAGGATCTCTGTCTTCAATTCCAAAATTCCTAGAGGGCTAATCAGACTTCAGGCCAGGTATAAACCCTCCCTGATGGTGTGGATAGCAGGTAAATGCTGTGACAGGAAACAGTCCTTTCAAACTATAATCCCTTATGCCCATATCACCAGCAGAGACAAGATGGGTGGAGAAAAACACCTGGCAGGATTATAATTTTGCAAGTTTAACACAGATCCCAGTGTGGAACMGAAGTCCTTGCTGGTACCCAGTTCCCCTGCAAACTCTCTTGTCTCATCTTTCATCTGAAACCTCCTTTTTTCACCAACACAGCCCAGGGTGAGTGCCCCCAGCAGTCACTTTCCAGTGACTACTGGAAGTTTTAAGTGCACTGTTATGTGTACAGATTTCCCTCCTAGCTGCTAAATCCTTGTCCTTAAGTGCTGCAGGGGACTGCCCAGCTCCCTCCCTGCCTTCAAGAGGAGATCAGATGCATCTGCAGATGGCCCTACATCAGATGCTTTTGAGGATATCAGGTTTATTTTCATCCCACAAAAACAATCAGCCCAGACCTGACCACCAGCACTGGTGTGTAGCTTAATGAAAGCACGTGGCCAATGTAAAATGAGAACATTGCTCCATGATGGGGCTGGGACTCCACTGGGGAACCCCCTTGCCTGTGGAATGGAAAAGCTCCCGTCTCATTGTACAGGAATAAATGAGGAGCCCATGCCCAGCCAGGTGTGAAACTAGACCKGTCATTGTGGCATCCATCCCTGTCATGTGCCAGTTTTATCTGCTATCCCCCAATGCTTTGGGACTTGCTGGTGCTGGCCCTCCTGCTAAGCTTGTCCCGCTCCCTTCCCACCTCTSTGGGTGCTGTGTACTCACCACACGCTTGTCTGGCACCCTCTGGGTAAACACCTTGTAGAGCCTCCAGCTTTTCCCCAGGACAGGCCCGAACACCAGGGAGGTCCCCACGCACAGCAGGCAGAGCCTCACCTGCCAGGGTCAGAGCAGGGGGGCTGAAAGGGGCTCCACACACCCTCCCAGCCTGGGATGCAATAAGGATGGGTGGGGACATGTCTACAGTCTTCTGACTTCTGGAGGGTGGTATCAGATACTAGAAAGCTGACCACAGGCTGAAGTAAATTCAAAGGCACGTATTCCCCTGCAGGCATGCCTGCTGCCTACCTTTTCCTCCCCGTCCCTAGAGAATCTCATCAGAGGGTCAGGCAGGGAGAGCCAGGCAGCTTGTGAGCAGCAGGGCACAGAAGGTCCCAGCATCCACAAATCACTTGCTAGCACCTCCATTAATTATCCTCAGCCCAGTGGTTGGGCAGGATGCAGGGAGTGCACTGTCCCATGTCCCACTCCCYGGCATGGGTGCATCCCCAGTCCTCGGTCTGGCAGGGAGGCTGCCTCAGGCCAGGACATGGGGGCTCATCACACGAGTGAGTATTTTGATGAAGACCTGCTCTGCAGCCAAAAAGCTCACCCGCAGCCTCACAGCACCTGAGCTATATCAGGCAGTGGTGGCTGTGTGGAGGATCCCTTCTCCCTTTGCTAACCCCTCTCCCTGCTGCACTCTCACAAGCCCAGCAGCCTGCTTGCCTATGGGACTCCTCCCTGGGGACCTGCCTCGAATCCCTTCCTCGGTGCAGATGTGGTTTGTGAAACAGAGAAGGCCATTCACACAGAAAGTGCATGGTTGCCTTTTGCGTATGTGAAAGCCACAGCCCAGCTGAGCAGTGAGGTGGTGACAGGCTGTGGCTGGGACAGAGCAGGCACAGGTGACAGCTGGCAGGGGGACAGCACGTATGAACAGGCCTGTACATGCGTCAAGGTGCCCATCCCAGCAAAACCCMGCTCACCTGAATAAGCTTTTCCACCGAGTCTCCAGATGGCAGGCTCTGCTCCTGAATCCCAAAGAGGTAAGCGCTCGTGTAAGTCAAGGCACTGCCCAGCAGGGTCACAATGTTGAGATTGGGGCTGGACATCTTCACAATCCTCCAGGAAACAAAGCAGGGGAGTTGGTGACAGTTACTGAGCGTCATGACCTGGCAGCACAGGGGCGAGGTCCCCTTACAGGGATGATGATGGTCATAAGGGATGCTGACACATTTATCCAAGCCCAGCCTGTGCTGTTCACCTCTGCTGCAAAAGTTCAGCCATTACTCCACAGTCCCATCCTCCCCCCTTCCTTGTTGGAGCACTTCACCGTCTTTAAAGTATTCATTTTGCCCTATGCCAGCACTTCTGCTTTGGTAAACCACACCAACACAGCCCAGGGTGAGTGCCCCCAGCAGTCAGCTTTGGGTGCAAGAGCTACGTGTGCCCCCAGGAACAGGCCCTTCCCACTGCTCCTTCCTCTGAGGAGATACCTCCACACTCAGCAGTCTCAACTTCAGGAAGCTGCCAGCAAGGTTCAGGTTACAGTCTCCCCTCTGTAATTTCACCCCATYACTCATAATCCTGTAACTGTATTCGAGGAGGGGAGAATCAACCCACTGATCTCTCATGACCTGTCACCCTTCCCCAGCAAGCTCATCGAGTGAAAGCTGTACCTCCTGCCATCCCCCCAACAACTCTGCCCCTTCGATCTGMTGCCAAGTCATCGCTTTTCTCTGCCCTTGAGCTCCTTCCTGGCTCRCAGCCTTGCAGTCCCAGAGCCTGGAATTCCCTGCCTCTGTCYCTCCTTGCTTTCCTCACCATGTCTCAGCCCTTGGAGAAAGACGTTCCTCAGCTCACGCTCTCAGCTGCAGCTGAGAAAAGTCTCCTCTGCCCTGGCAGGTTCAGGAGGCAGAGCAGTATTTATTTACTGCAGAGCAAATAAACAACACACATGCATTACAGCGTGTTCTGAGAACATCTCTGAAGGCCTAATCAATCAGGTGGCCACTGAACTCTGGACCACGCAGTAAAGGAAGGGCTTCAGGTGGGGATGCAGGACATGCAGCTGCTGYACCCCAGCAGGCACAGGGCTCCCAACACAAACCCTTACAGGCAGGACCCTCTCGACTGCTCAGATGTTGTCAGTAGCGTTAAGTTCCTTAAAGCAACCAGAGAACTAAACATCAGTCCAGGATGCACTCAGATGGACATCTCTGTGCAAAACAATGGCACATGGGAGACCAAAGGTTTTGCCAGGTGAAGCCTGGGAGAAGAATGTGTCCCTTGGGGAGGAAATAGTTGAGATAGCAAGGGGCCAATGAAGCAGAGGAGAAGGTGGCAAGGAGGCAGACGAGACATCCAGAACTGCTGAGGCACTGGCTGAGACAGGCCGAGCTATGAGGAACTGCCAAGCCTTCTGCTTGATTTATGCTGCTCTCTGGGGAGCAAGACTTTTTACCTCCTTTGTGCAGACTGAACAGCACCAAAAAAGTCCACACTCCACCACCAGCTTCTCTCACCAGTGGACATCATGTTTCCCACCAATATGAGGAAACACCAAGACCAGAACGGGTTAGCAACATCTTCAAAGCATGAGTGGCCCAGCAGCAGGAAGCACATGGTACACTGTGGTGAGTATGATGGCTTTGCTATGGAGCTGTGCAGCTCAGAGAGATGCTCTCAAGAAGGTGCAGCAGGAAAGGAAATGAGCTCTCTTTTTGCCCACTCCTGTTGATGGTTTTATTGAGTAGCACCTTCAGGATGAGAACACTGATCTGTGCCACACCARAAGGCACCCACGGAGTCATATTRAGGTTGGAAAAGACCCCCAAGATCATCAAGTCCAACCTTTGACTAAAAACCACCATGGGAACTAAACCACAGCACTAAGGGCCACATCCAGTCATTTCTTGAACACTTGTTTCTCCACCACTTCCCTGGGCAGCCTGTTCCAATACTTGACAACCCTTTCAGTGAAAAAATTATTCCTGGTGTCCAACCTGAATCACCCTCACTGCATTTCCTCTCATCCTGTCTAGAGCTCCCTGCTTTGGGAAGGAGAGGAGCAGTCCAAACAAGACTGTCTCCAGTGATCAAAACTTTGTGTGATGGAGCAAGCTGCAACATCCCCGGCATTACCCTTGCTTGCCCTAATAAGCTGTTCCTTTAGGCTTAGGCCCTCCTGATCCTTAGCTGGCCATCAGCTCAGAGCCCTCCTGAACGAGCCTGACTCTGCTTCTCCAGCTCATGGGAAATCTCCCATGATAAGAGGGATGCCCTTACCTGTTTTTCCTGAAGCGAATTGTGAAGATGAGAAAGAAGAGTGCCAGCAGAACTCCTCCAGTCAGGAATGTCCACACAACTCCCAGGAGCCCAGCAGAGAAGGATGGAGAGCTCTTCACACTGTGGTCAAATGATGTCTGTGGGAGGCAAAAGGGAYAAGGAAGGACATTGCAGGGGCTCTCAGCCAAGGAGGTCCCTTCTCCAGCATCATCMCTGCCACAGTCATCCTGCTCAGCCAGAAACCACAGGTCCCAGTAAGAAGAGAGCCCAGCAYCAGACCAAGTCCTGGAGGCAGGGACACTGAGACATGTGTGGACAGGACATGTGCTTTGTCACTTGCTCAGTGCTCAGGAGGACACGGCAGTCCAGGAACCCTCTTCTATGGCCAACTAACCAAATCCACAATGAAGCTGTACTAGTGATTCATAAACTTCAAACAGCCCTGGCTCTGGGACACGGGAACACAATGGTTCCCCACTGTCCTTCTCTGGAAAGAAACCTTTGGAGCAAGGCCCTGTGGAACCCCAGTTGGTATCACACTTCCTCAGATGCTTCTTGCCTTGCACCGTCACCCCTCCCTGCAGCAGACAACTGACCAGCTGGTGGACGTGACTGGGAGCCAGCAACACAATTGCCAGTCGGTGCAGGAACACAGAAAAGGGAGTGTGACAGCGTTTTCAAAGGCACTGACACACCGAGCTGGGCTCCACCCGTCTCCCAGCCAGCTGGAAGCTAACTTGGTCCCAGGCAGACATCAGCTGAGAAMTGGCTTTTGAGGGACACTCCCAAACCGGGTCTAATGGAGGCACCTCTCTYCTTGCACAGAAGCCACCTCATGGGTTTAAATCTCCATTTAAAAATATTCTCTGCTATCTCCTTATTAACATAAAATGGATAAAATGATCCTGTGCGAAACAAGAAACCTAYTTCTGACATGGATCCAAAAGGCTACAGCATTTTTAACWGGKKKKSMARKKKKKKKTWWTKRMYWTTTTTTTTCCTTGAAGARAAGGATCACTTTTATTAAAGAGCTGGCATATCCCCTTTAAGGGTGGGGTAGGAGGAGAATGAGGTCTGAGCTAGAATCACACACCTCCTCACTAATTTTCTCTGAGTCCTTTCTCAGGTATTCCTGCACCCAATCTCTACTGACAGATGCCACTGCCATGAACTCCCAATTCTTCCTTCAAACTCTGAGCTGCTTCTCTTCCAGCCTTGCAAGAAATAAATCTTCAGGCAGAAGTAAGGCATTTGTTTAGAACCAATGCCTCATGTCCCTCTTCCCCAGCCAGRCTTCATCTCCTCTGGGCCAGCAAGAACAACACACACGGCTTGGAGAATTAAAGCCAGCACATAATTCTTCAAACAAAAACGCATCACTGCCACACGAGCATGGCTGATCCACAGGCTCCTGGCAGCTCACATGCTGGTGCCATGCTGGTCACAGGGCAACTGGGTAAGGCAAACCCCTGCCTGGGAGAGACATCCAGCTGAGAGCTGCTGCTGGGATACAGCTGCATGCACATCTCAGCCCCGCTCTGCAGCAGTGCAGAGGGATCCCTGGGGGGGATACTCATCTCCCTCCTGCAAACTGCTTCCCACCTCCTCTTCCCTCTCTCTATTCCCTGGGGTGTCTTTTGCCTCTCTGGGAAAGGAAGACTATACCAGATGATAGAGATGGTCAGCCAGGTCAGTCCCCCACCTTACACCAGGACTGTGTGTGTGAAAACCCCATCAATCAGCACAGATCATGGCCATCCTCCCCCTGACTGGAGCTGACAGGGCTGGCAAAAGGCTGTCATGCCATTCTATTTCTGTTCCTGCCTGTTCAAGCCCAGGGGTAACACCTGGCTTTTGCCAGTGAGGTGAGCAGGGCAAACTCAGCATCCTGGGGCTTCTGCACTTCACTCCCAGATGCACCCACCAACAAAATCTTTCCACCTCTGATGCTGTCAAAATTATTACTGCACCCTATTCCCAGCAACCACCCAGGGATCAGAAACACCCCTATGATCTCCACTTTTCCTTTCCCACACACCCTCCCACCTGACTGCTGTTTCCCTGGATGTTGATGTTACTTGAAGTTGATGGAGCGCTTTGTTGGCTGCTGAGTGGAGTAAATCCTGGTCCTGGCAGGGGGAATATTAATTGTAAGCTGGCTGCCAGAGCCAGAGAAGCCAAGCAGCTTACAGTCTTTTAATTAAAGGCCCATGGTCGTGCAGGACGTGATGGAGAGACGAGTGGGCCAAGCCTCGTTGGTCCATCCATGCAGCCTCACATGGTGCCAGCTGCAACTGAGTGCATCTCAGTGTCATTTTTACCAGCTCACTGGTGCAGGGSGKGAGGTACCATTTATTATAGATGAYGACTTTCAATTAAATCYTGCTCTATTCATATTTGAAAAGCAMTTTGAAGTTATAGGGGACAGGAGAGGTCAAGGGCTGATGGGGCCATCTCAGGCCAATTCTAAGCAGCTGTTGCACTGGCCAACACACAGGAGGGCTGCTTGACATGACTTGCCTGTTGTGGATGCTTTCTCACCTTCTGGGTAACTGCTGGGTGTCCCCTAGCCTGGGATTGTCTTGGAGGCCAACCAGGAGGTGACAGCGTGCTGTCTTCAGCTGGACTGGGATTGACTGGCAGCTACAGTCTCCCTGTCCATCTCTCCATCCAAATCTACTTTTGCAGAGCACACCTCGTGCCCCAGAGTGCTCCCCTGCATCCATACATCCCATGACATCCATACATACCACTGTCACGGTGCAGAGCTCCTGCAGTGCCCRCTGCTGCCGCTCCTGCCTGCCAAAACTGGAGCTGCCATCGCAGAGCTCAGAGCAGTTGAATCCTGGCTCCATAGCACATCCTCAGCCGTCATCCAGCTGCACCCTGGCCCTGCTGGAAGGACAAGCACCTCTGTTGGCTTTCTCCAGTGAGAGGAAAACTTTGGCACCGACCGCATCCCCCCAGCCAGCGGGAAAGGGTCCAGCAGCCCGGGGCTGAACTCACCCGAACTGATGTGATGCACATCCAGGTCAGGACAGGGAGTGACCCCTCCCAGTGTCCCTCGGGGTGTCCTCTGCAGCGAGGAGGGTCAGCTCRGGACCTGGGCTCCCATGGAGCACGGTGGCATCCCCAGCACTGCTATGCCACCCTGCAAAACAGCACRTGTGGAGGGTCACAGCAGCCCCCAGCCCCTTGTCCCACATGAGAGCTGAAATACTGTGCTGTGCTGCTCCAAATGGGAGCAACCTGGCACCCCAAAMCTGCTGCAGCTTTCCTTTCCCAATGCATCTTCCTGCACTGGAGCAATTTCAGGGTCATTTTGCGAGTACCCTCCTTGCACTGGCAGTGACTGCTGGYTTCAGGGAACACCCCCTTCTTGCAGAAAAGAACCAGGGAGTGACAACAACAACAAACAGCAACAAGTGCTGCCATCACCTTACAGGACCTACACCCAGGCTGGGGTGAGCAGAAGGGAAGGTGCTTGAACCCAGTGTTTGGGCTGACTCGGCCCAAGGTGCAGCCTGTCTACCTGAAGAGCTGGCTGTTTATTAAAGAGATTTAGAACCCTGACACCTCCGTGSTCTCCATCCCTCCCTGTACTCTGGCTGCCAGGTATTGTCCCYGCCTGCTCCCTCTGCACCACCTTTGCTTCTGTTCCCCCTTTCATTTCTCATTTTGGTGGGGATTTTAATAGCCTCATTACCATTTTAGACATGAGGTCATACTTATCCTCAAGCATCCTTACTCAATTACCATTGTCACTGGGTTTAATTAGCTTCCAGTGCACGGCCATGAGCAAGTCTCCCGTCGTTAGCAGCTGGGGAGGAAGCGCAATAGCTCGCTCCCTATTTGCTCCTAACAACAGGTGGAAGGAAAAAAATCATCCCTATCAGCCTCCTTGGGGCTGCTCCCTGGTTGAGCGTCCCCTGTGCCTGGCCAGTGCTCCCTCTTTCTCTGTCACTGCTCCTGATGCTTTGATGCCCTCTCCTTACAAGTCCTTTCTTTGGAAAAACTCCAGTCATTATGTGAGCRAAGGAGGAATAAATTAAAAAGAAGCATGGTCACCAGGGCCTGGTCTGAAGCTTGATGTTTGTCACAGGGCATAATCAGGATTCAAATGCCCAAAAAGCTACAGGTGTTATTCTCCACTGGCGTGTAAACTGATTTTTCAGCTTTAGAGAAGTTACCTACAAGTCCCAGCCCAAGCACAGCACGGTCAGTGGACAACTTGTCCAAAATGAGCAGACCCACTCTGAAGCAATAACCCCAGCTCTCCTGTTGGCAGAARCCTTGATGTACCACGGGTCCTGGCACCGTCCTGCCTCTGCCAGAACCTCCCCAGCATGAGATCAGCTCACTGTTTCCCACAAACACAATGTCACACATCAGCCAGACTGAAGATCTGACACACATGGTGGAGGTGTTTTTTGAGAGTAGTGAACCCACCCAGCCCCATCAAGCCTCCCTCYCTCTAGCTTGTAGCAAACTCTGCTGGTGTTTCCCCTCTCCAACAGGATCATCTTCTGGGGGTTTTCACATCCTCCACAGCACAGGTTGAATGATTAGAACAGAGGTATGGCTACAGCAGATATCCAGCTGCTGCAGTGAATGCCAGGATTGCTCCAATGCTGGAAGGGCAGTGGAGAGGAGGAGACAGGCTCCAGCTCAAGGAGACCGATGGACAGCATGCAGGGGCTGGTGGTGATGGGGCAGCAGAGAGGCACTGCACCTTGATTGCTGGGAAGACCTGAAGGTGAGCATTGCCCAGCCTCCAAGGGGCTCAGCTCTTCCCCACACCCCCAGGTGGGTTTAAAGAGAAAAACCCCTACAATTCCTTATAAATTCCTTATAACCTTCTGCTGTGTTGGAGGGGAAACATGCCTGGCAGGTGCCTCACTACCAGGGCTGGCATGAGGCCAGCAGGCACAGCCTTCCTGTGGCTCACAAATGGAGATGTTACTGCAAGGAGCACCAGTTCAGCTCTCACCCCTCAGAGGAGGCCAGAAAACCCTGGGGTCTCCCCACTCCCCACCCCAGCATTCTGCAAATGGCTCCCATGCAATGTTGATAATAAGCCGAGGCCAATTAGTGTTCATTAGTATGCAACAAAGCAAGCAGCAGTGCAGTTGTCGCTGAAAGCAGTCCAGCCCAGCTCCTGCCTCTTGGGAGAGCTTGCAGGAATGCTTTTCTGTGGCCTGGRGAGGATCCAAGGGGGACCAGTAATTTGAGGGGTCAATGACCTTCAGGGYGAGGTTGGGCAGGGGTCATGAGGACAGAAAACAACACAGGTAAATGTGGTAAAACCCCACATCCTTAAAATRTGAGAGTCTGTTGAAAAGAGATTTGGAGTGGTTTGGTTTTTTGGGTTTTTTTTAAAGACCAAAATGCCAACCAATTCTGATGGATCACTTCCAGAGCAGAATCACAGAATGGCTTGTGTTGGAAGGGACCTGACAGCTCTGCTTGCCTTGTTCTCCCCTTGCTGCCCTCATTGTCCATGGCCTTGCCCCTGCTGGCTGTCTGGGACATGGCAGAGAACATTTGGCCACAGAGGAGCATTGGCTTCCATGCAGACATGACCCAAAAAGCCAAATGTGGATAAGAAACAACCAACTGGACCACATGACAAATATTAGCACCATCATCTYCTAAGATAAAAAGGAAGCACCGACTGCTAAAACCAGTATTTAGATAAAAGCAGTTTGTGGCCAACTCGATGGTTGATCTCCAGGCCTGGAAAACTTGTTTCTGTAGATCTGTCAAGACCCAGGGATACTTTGCATAAAATCATTTAGGTTGGGAAAGARCTCAAGTCGAACAATTAACCCAGCACTGCCAACAYCTCCACTGAACCACGTCCCTAAACACAACATCTACATGTCTATTGAAGAACTCCAGGGACAGACACAGACTCATAGAATCATTAAGACTGGAAAACACCTCCAAGATCATTGAGTCCAACAACTGAGCATCTGACAATGCTGAGCAACTATGTAGACTAACACATAAACAGCCCTCAAAACAGATGCAGTTGATGTCATCTAAATGCACATCTTGACTGTCTCAATGTTTCTTCTTCCCTTTCAAAACATTTCTTTTTAAAGAAAAAAAAAAAACAGAGGGAAAAACTTTTAAAGCAGCCAAAAAACTGGTGCAGCACATATAGACACAGAGCAGGCAAAATGAACTTTTCACCCCAACATGCTCATTTTGATCTGCTGTTGAAAGAGAGGCTTCTTCCCCAAGGTGACATCAGTACTCGGTGAATCAAAAGGTGGRAAACTGAAGATGTCAAATCACAGACAAAAGAACAATCACATTCAGAAATGCAGCAGTCTTCATGAGCTCTGCAAGCCTGTCTGGTCATACCAGCCCTGACAGAAATGGCACAGGCACACCTGGGCAAGGGAAGAGAGGAGCACACCTGGAAAAACACATCTGCTGAGAAGAACTTTTGGGACAGTGGCTCTGTGGCCAGAGGCAGAGAAGAACAACTGGGGAGAAGGAACAATGTGCAAAGGGCAGAGCAATCCCTTCTGCTTCAGGAGAGGAGCGGGAACACCTCAGTTCCCCCATGGTGGGTCTGTGCTGCTACTGCCACTCCTGGTGGGAGATGGAGGTCTGCTGGTGCTGACAGGACACCRGGCTGCACCCCTACAGCGGAAAATCATCGGGATAACTGTTCCAGCAACATGAACACCGCAGGATGGGGTTTTGCAATTCAGAAATCTGGCACTTCCGAGACAGGCTCCTGCTTTTTCCTTCTGCTCTTCTTGTCCAACAAGATCCCTTCTTGTCTGGCCTGAGAAACCTGCAATATTGCCAACCCCAAGGCGAGCAAAAGAAGTCACACGCCAGACTTACTGCAACACCCCCCTGTAATGAAGCTACTTAAAAACTGTGAGTTAAAACACACAGCATATCTGAAGATTATTTTTAATTTATATTTAAAACTTCAGCACCTACATTTTCATGCTTTCGCCTGCAAACACAAATGAAAAAAGGAAGAAAACCAAGAAATCCTGCTTACAGTGTCATCCTAAAACCTGGGTTACAAAGGCTCAATCCCCAGGAACACTGGGGAGCTGCAAAGCTGTCACCCTTCTTCTCAGGGACTGTCCTGAGCTCATGTTTCATTCTGCTCTTGTCCCTGGCATTTCCAGAGCCACTTCCAGGCCCCTCAGATACCTTCATACCTCACAGACAGACAGCAAGCTCAGTGCACATGTGATGGAGCATACCAGAGCCCAAATGGGCTCATCTTCCCATCCAGGCAGAGTCCCTRCCTGTGCCCACACTCCCTGATTCACATCCAGGTATGGAGGGTAACCAYCAGGAGCTGCAGGACCTGCTACACACAAAGGAGGGAGATGCAGGACAGGGTGCTTCTGTCTCTGGACGCATGGGGAGCTCACCATGTGACTCTGGAACCTGGAATTTTGTGTCAACTGAAGCCAGTTGTGGTTTTCAAGCATCCTACCATTTTGGAAAGGATATCCTAAGACCATGAAGGCAGTAATTTCTGAACGTTGATCTCATTGCCTGTCTGCCCACTGTGGCTCCCTCAGCTTAGGAGGGTGGCACGAGGTCGGCACATTTAGCTCTGCCTCTGGACTTTTTACTTTTATAAATGCAGTTAAATACCCACATGGCTCTTTACCGTTCTGTGGTTTTTATTTTGAATTAAAGAAACCTCTATGTAAAAAAGAAAAAGAAAACAAACATTATTTATTTTGAACCACCACACAGTCCTGCGAGGAGCTGACTCACACTTCTCCCACTAAGGAGCTGATAAGGCTTTTAACTCTAACCATAATTGCTGTACAATGATAGGCAYGTGAGAAACAGAGACAGAACAGATTGCAGATGCTCAAAGGAAGGAAAATTAGGAGGGAATACCAAGAGGCACAGGGAGCATGCCGCAGATGAGGCCAATGAGACCAGAGCTGATGGGAAGGTGAACCAAATCCCTGGAGCTGCCAAGGAGCAACTGTGGCACTCCAAGACCTGAGCCCTCCCTCATGTCCTGCTGTAGCAGCTCGTGGATGAAATGAGCATAAAACTCCAGATTTCTGTGTCCCCAGCATCGCTGGGAGTCCAGGGGTTGGGACCCCACCACCCTCTGTGCTGAGCTCATCTCAGCTTGGCAAGGTGGCCTGGCAGGACTCCTCACACAGAAACAGCCAGAAAGGTCCTTGCAGCCGAATTTAAGTGACACCACGGTACCTCCAAGTGGAAGCTCACCTTCCTGCAGTCACTGAGAGAGTCAGGGGGATCTCTTCTGCAAGACAGCAGCCTCACCACTTGGGGCTGAGGAGGGCACACAGCTGCCTCCCCCAGAAACAGAGGGGAGAAATGGAGAGCATCCCCCAGAAATGCCCCAAGCACTGCTCTGAGAAGGAGCAGTGCTGCTCCTGTGCCCTTCCCATGCCCAAGCCTCTGGAAGCTGGGGTGCCTAATGCCCCAGCAGCTGTGCTGCATGGATAGGAAGGACAAGCAGAGGCTTTTCACCACCTTGGGAAAAATCCTGGCTTTTCCTTACTCCTTAGCAACTTCATCAATCACTTCATTTATTAGTGGGAGACCACCCCCTAGGTGTTCTGCCTCCATGGGACAATCTTCGTGTTCATTCCCAGCCCCTGAGTCAGAAAAGTCTCCATCCCCAGTTCTGGGCACGTGGCACATGACCTAAAAGTGGGGTGGCAGGGGCTGCCTCTCCAGAAATACACGGCCGTTTTCATGCTTAACTGCACCTTCACCATGGAGAAGGAGAAATGGCCAGGGCTGGCTCCATGGCCACCAAACTGCATGGCCACCATGTCCCATGCCCACAGAAACCCAGCTCCTGCCTGCCTCTTTGGCACAGCCAAAGAGAAAAAAATGTTGGGGGTGTGCAAGAATCCCCAAGCATCTGCTTCACAATTTGTCCTGGCAGTTGCTGCGGGCAAACTGTGAGCCACTGATCTGCAGGGCTGATCAATCCTGAATCCTTGCCCCAGGGAGGCTGGCACCTTGTCACAGGACAAGGATGCTGCAGCACTCCACTGTGGCTGTGTGACGTTCACCCTTTCCCAGCAGGACGCTGATCCAAGGTGCAGCAATTGCCAGGTGTCAGAGCTCCAAGCCTGGGGTCTGTGCCCATTCCCAGCATCTGTCACCTTTACACCAGCTCCCATCCATCCATGGGCATGCCTGCTACAGAACGGAAACCTTTCTGCCTTTTCCCAGGTGATTACCAGCCCCAAATGCTGCTCTGAGGCACAGCTCAGCCCCAAGCACCACTGCTGGAGGCTCCAACATCCCTTCCTTCCATCAGCTCCCTCTGCCTTTGGGGTGTTTGCACCAGCCTAGCAAACGGGAACACGCTAAACAGCCTCACAGGAAGGTGTAGCCTGCCATTAGCCTGCCATTTTTTTCYCTCTTAACTGTACCATCTTTAGAGAGCCACCATGAATAAGAGGTAAAAAAGCCTGATGATTTAGTATTTTGATTTACAAGGGAGATCTACCTTGTGGTTGAGCTGTGTATAAGTTAATTAAAAGCAGAAGCTCACCTCCACTGAAGCTGTTTGTCACCGAGCTATCAAATGCAGAGGAGGAAGAGGCCTCAGAAGGAATATTTCCATAAAGTTATGCTTCCCATTAAGCATATGCCTTCAAGAGGTCTCCCTTTCCAGAGCTGGCAGAAAGATACAGCTGCTTCTTCATGCAATCAGACACCATCCCCTCACAGCCCTCGCAGCATCAGCACACCTGTGTTTTCACAAACAAGGCTACAATGGACCAGTTGCAAAGCCAGACAGCCCCAAGCATGGGGACAGCTTCTAGCCCTAAATAGAGAAAAAAACATGCTGCCCTTGTTAATTTTTTCTTTTAAATTTGGCAGGACTTTGGAAATCAAGTGACACATTCAGTCCTCAAAGAGGCAGGAAAACAGCACTACAGCTCTTTCAYCTCACCCCCGATGACCAAGCAGCAGGGAATATTTTCCCCTAGGAGACAGATTTGACTTAAGGCTCTGAAAGCTGGAGATGTCCACGGCTCATCTGGCTGCCCTCCCGGGTACCACGGCTGCCAAACTGCACCCAGGGCTGCCCTGCTCAGCCTTTTCGTCTCTTTGCTGGGCAAAACAAGCCCCCYACCAAGGGGCAGGGCCACGTCAAGTTTCCACGAGGTCTGCCTGCCTGGCTCCCCGCAGAYAGCGTGAGGCTTGCTCAGGGGTGGAAAGGGGCAGCTCCAAAACCGGAGGCACAACCGAACCCGTGTGGAAAGTGCTACTTGTAAACTGCACCGGGGTGTGCAATAAGAGAGGCGCCTGCAGTGCCCCGGCACCAGGTGGGTGAGGCGATGTGACAGCCGCGCCAAGGACGCATTAGAAATGCCAGCTGCAACTCAACACTGGCAGCTCCCGGTTACCTGGGATCTGGTTCCCTTGGCCTCCTCCTCCCTGCTCCTCTCAGGATGCAGAGCACCTGTGGGGCAGCGGAAAATCCAGCTCTGAGTTCATGAGCCACCCCGCCCTGAGCGGTGACCAAACCCCTGAAAGTTGTGTSGCGCTCAACTCTGGCAGCCAAGGAGAAGCAAACATGCTGGATCCTGGAGTGTTTTCTGAGGGGCTCTCACGTCTAGAAGAGGGTCCTTCTCTCTCTAGCAGGTTGCTGGACTGTATGGGTTGGTTGTAATTCTTCCCATTCTGAACTTCGAAAGGCACACAGCTCACCCAAGTAACAGCAATTTGGTTAGAACAAACTGACCTAGCGCTGCAGCTTCACATCTTTGCATCCYGCAAGGCAGCCCCTTTTCCCATCGYGAGGCGCCGACAGACTCCCTCTCCCACAGGCGCATTCTGCGGCGTGCTAGGAGCCTTCGGGACGGTATTTTCTGGAGAGCTACAAACCACCGGCCCRAGCCCGCCCCGTTTCGAGCTCAGGGGTGCGCTCCGGGCACAGCCAAGCCAGCGAAGGGTGAACGGGGAGCGTTTTGTCCCCCCAAAATCGCGCCTAGAGCACGGCTCGGTGCCGCAGGGCGGGAGCGTCCGGGGGCTGCCAGCCCATCCCGCCGCTGCAACCCGCAGGCTGTGGGGAAAGGGGCGCGGGGAACAAAACCAAGAGCACCAGGGTAGGAAAGTAACTCGGGAGGTCACCTGCGTTACCTCGTCTCGGCCATCCCGCTCGCAACCCCAACCACGGCTTGCCGGCCCCTCTCTCCCCACACCGCGCCCGGCGCAGCCCCCAACCCACCTGAGGGGACGGCACCCGTGCCCGGGGTGCCAACCTGCGGAAAACTGCGGAAAGCTGCGGAAAGCTGCGGAAAGCTGCGGGACCCGGCAGGAGCGGCGCTGCCGGGGCGGGAACAGCCCCGCAACCACCGCGGGACGCGGAGCTCGGCGCCGGCAGCCGCCCCTCAGCGCCCCGGGTCGGTGGAGGCGGGCGGCGGGAGGGGCTCAGGGCGGCCGCGCTCCTCCCGCCGGGGCGGCGGCGCCGGCCCCGCTCCCGTCTGACCCGCGACAAAACTTCTCGGCAGCGGGGAAAAAGCCCGGGGGCCGGCTGGACCCTGTTTCACGCCCGCGCCTCCTCAGGCAACAGCAGCATCGAGCTGTCCCCAGAAGAGCCGCGGTGCCGGAGCCGGGAGAGCGGGACCCCCAGCACAGCTCCCGGCTGACCTGGCCCCGCCGCCGAGCCCTCAGCCCCGCGCTCCCGCGGCCGAGCTCATCTCCGCTCCCTGTCCGCTGCTGCCTGGGCAAGGGCCGCGTCGCTCGGGTGCTCCTGGCAGCTGAGGCAGCGCAAAACCCCACGTCTGTGGCAAAACCGGCCCGAGAAGGTGAGTAAACGCGAGGGTGGCCAACCTCGTGCTCCGTGACCTGCTTGTGCCGCCCCATGGCTAGTGGTAGCCGCCGTGACTATTGCACTAGCTATGTCTATTGGGCAGCACTCGGTGTTATGTGGACGGACATACCATCCCTCTCAGCATCCCCGTGCTGACCGCTTCCCGGTCCTGATGCTCGCATCAACTTCGTGCTTTCTCCCCGCAAGACATCCACTCCATTTCACTGGAGTTTATCTCCAACTCTGAAAGCCAAAAAGCTCTGCTCCAGCACTGTATTTTCTCTCCCAGTCTGCAGCAAAGTTCCAGGTGCTGCTGCAAAGGGCTGTTTGCAGACAGGTGTAAGGCTGTGGTTCTCTCTTTACACACTTCTGTTTACCTCATTTACCCAACTCTGCCAGGCCTTGGCATGAACAGCGCCAATTTTTCACTCCTGCCCATTCCCAGACCTGCAGAGCTAAGGACACTGTGATCCAAATGGGAGCAGAGAGGTTTGTACAGCCCTGTCAMGGAGCTGTACCCCACASCAYTRTCGYAAACAAACCATGACCCKTTAGCTCCCAAGCTCCMYAAAAGCATCCAATTTGCACCCTCTSRTTCTGGCAGCAGCTCCCACTCTCCTTTYCTAGATTTGACTGATGTCCCAGAGGACAAGCTGTGGTGGGACCTCTCCACTCCCTTTTCCCATCCTCCTCTGATGGGAACAAACCTTGCCCAGGGAGTCTAACAGCACCATCAGAAAGTGTTGTGTAGCCTGGGCAGAGATGGGCAATGAAGGCTCAGTCCTGCACCTTGAGCTGCTGATGGGGCCGAGAGTCACATCCAGATCAGGTGAAGGAGGTAGGAGCCTTTCCACTGCCACATCCAAAGGAGAATGAAAAAGCCCCTTGGGAGACCAAGGTCCAGCCTCGATGGCCAGTGATTCAAAAAGATGGAGACCCATGGATTAATTCTGAATTTTGGCACTGAAAGCAGCACTCCAGTTTGCAGACGTGCAGATTATCTGAAGCTCACAGTGACTATAATGCAAATCCCCCATATTTCAGTGTCTCTGCAAATCTGATGTCTCTTGAAACACACAGGCTCTCTGACTGAATTTAATGATCTGGTCTCCACCTCCATAAAACCAGGATCATAAGTAGAAATATCTCTAAAGGGGAATGAGGGGAGAGGAGTGAAACCCTGACCGTGCACACAGGAACAGGAGTGAAATGCCTYGTTTCTGGTTTCTCCCAAAGCTAACAGAGGGCACTCCTGTTGCCCCACTGACTCATGCTTATTACTAAGCACTTTGTAAATTGTGATAATGAGAAGTGGCTGCTTTGTGTGTGCTTTAGTTTTGCTCCTGGGTTTTGCTCTTAAAAAAGAATATTTAAAGCTCTGGGGATATGGTCAGTCCCATGGTATCACCTCTTATTCTTCACCCAGCAGAAGTGGGGTCACAACCTCATTCCAGTGAACTCTTCAGGCCTCCAAGAGCTGGTACATCCTTCTAGGTGTCACTTGGCATTGTCAGGGGCCATGCAGTTCCAGCCAAGATGTTGGGGAGTCTGGGAAAAATGCCTGCTGTTTTGTCTGGAGGCAGAAAAGTGCATGCTGCACTAYAGGTGTGCACCAAAGAAGGATTTGTGCTGCCGAGCAGGAAGGAATGGAGGTCTGGAAAGGCACAAGTGAGGGCAGAAAGCCCAGAGTTAAGGTGAGTTGTGTTACAAACTCTGCAGGGACGAGGCCCCTTTTGTGCCAAAGAATCCTGCTGTGCTTAGAGCGTGGTCAGTAACCCTGTGCTGGGAACACATCACCCCATGCCAGAGAATAACTGGAGCCCAACAGCGGCGTGGCTCAGCCTGAGGCTGGGTCCTAGGAAGGGAAAGCAAAAGCTGAACTCATTAGAAACTGCCAGGTGAGGCAGGATGYAACTTTGTCCATCTGTTTTCCATGCCTTTTCTCAGTCCTTGCTSTTTTTAAACATCTTGAAGAGCTGGACTGCAGAGCTCCCTGGAAGGGRTCAGTATCCATCACAACACTGACTGATAAGGATAAACCACCTACTCATGCCTCTTCACTGCTGCTCTGGCTCTTCATCCTTAGCACCTGCATGGAGCTRTGGAGTTATGCTTGCTGGAACCCTCGTGGGACTCATCACCTGGGACACAGCACCTCATTTTGGAGGTAKGGCCCATGTCATTTGCTCCAAGACCTACACAACAGTTTCATACTTGTTTCAAGTTTACTGTTGAAAAGAGGAGGCCTGGAGCTGATTTTTGTGAAGATGGAGAAGACACCCCCTTGCCAGTGTTAGCAGCAACACCTCTCTTGGGGTCTGGCTCATGGGTTTAGCCCGTTTAACTCATATGCTTTGTCCATCCTCGAGGGTTCACACCCAACCAGGGTGTCACACAACAACATCAAAACTACTCTCTAATTTAACTCAGGCTTTAACTAGCTCATCTGCTAAACTCATCTTAAGCAACTCACATTGCAGTCATATTTCACTATATTTGTCCAACTTTTCTTTAGGATGAATTGCATTTGKTTTTGCTTCATCTTGGGGAAAATCAGCATCTTRGAAAASCCAAATTCATATATGATTACCTGCRATTGKCCTGACTTTGCTCAAGTGCATTGCAATGAGGCAACTGCTCAGCTCCAAAGTCTCTACCCATCACCATGAATCTSAAAGGGAGGGTGTGCTGGATGGAAGCATCTTCTGCTGGGAAATTATCATCCAGCACACTTAGAAACTCTCATGAAACTTGACTGTGGCCTGCAGGCAATCTCCACAGATGTGTCCCAGAATTAAATTATCTATGCAAATACAGTTTTCTTTTCACACGTTGCAAATGAGCCTGTAGAGAGAGATCCGTGCTGGGCCTCGTTTGATGAGGCAGTCAGGTACACACAGGCTTGCTTGCACACAGTGCTCCCTCTTGGGMTTTCCTGATCTACATAGTCTGCTCCAAGTCCCCGCTGTAGAACGGGTAATGTTGCCCTTAGCATGAAGCACCACCCTTCTGTCTTTCACAGACTCCCTCCTTTCTCATGTGGTAGCCAGCAGTTGTAACATCCCCCTTAAAAAAACCATCTAGCCACACAAAACAATATCAGTTTTGTCCAATATATTCTTAAAAGGGATTTTTTTTTGCATTTTCCTTTTACAGGAAAGTTTCCTGTTGGGGAGTTTAAACAACTGTTTTCACATACCCACCTATTACATGGTCCCTTGGGTGTACATTGAAATGTTGAAGCTTTTGTTGAATTGAAATGTTGAAGCTTTTACCCATTTGAAGGTTCAYTTTGCAGGGTTCATTAAAGCCATCYTGYCWTTCCCAGCCCATTTCCAGGCCATGAGGTTGGGCACTGGACTTTGGACAGGCAGCCACCCCAGAGGACCCRTCCCCAAGAACCAGGGCTAAGCACCCCACAAAGTGAAGCAAACACCAACCACTTCTTCAGCCAACCAGGAATTGTTATTCTCTTCTCCAGCTCCCAGGAACAGGACCTTGGACTTTTTTTCTGTATTTCTGAAGGCTTGAACAATCTTTTGCTGTTCCCACACCATCCTGTTGGTTTTCTGATGCTTTCCAAACAATCTCTTCTCAACTGCTCTTCATTCCCCTTGACAGAAGTTCCCCATTATAACCACTTATCAAAGAAAGTCAACTGGGAACACGTGTGGACTACTTTTACACAGAGAGCTGCCCTCAGGGAGGTTCCCACTGTYTGCTCTGTTCCTCCTAGTACACCCTGGAAGACTGTCCATTCAGATGGTAGAATCTCTGCCAGGAGTACTTAGGTGCAGCTGAGGACATGAGTATGAACCAGGTCACATTCCCTTTAAAGCCCATTTTCCATGGCTCTGTGAACTGCTTTAAGATGACTTTGTAACTCACTCCTGCCACAGCAAATTATGAGCCCAGTTAGTGCCTCTCCATCCAAGCCTAATTAAAAATTTTTCCTTTGTAGTACAAGGCCCTGCATCTTTCCAAATTTGAAACAGTCTCTCGGAAAGATGATCCTTGTATGGTTGATGTGGACCCCACTGTTGCTAAATGGAAAAGCCAAGATCTTAGGAGGGACCCAGRTTGAGACAGAAATAGGAAAAAGTGRGGAGAAYTAGAGAGATCAAGAATATGTTGGAAGAAAAGCACAATGACATGTGAGCCACATCCCCTTTTAGCAGAAGCTACAGCACTTTGAACTTGTCTAGGGCAGGAAGATCAGCTCCAGCGTGGTTTCCACCATGCTTAGAACTGCAGCTCACTCCCACCAGTGAAAACTGGTTTGTAAGCAACACCCTGCTCATCCTGCCTGTCTCTTATGCAAAGTAGAGCTAATGCCAGAATCACCTGACAGGGGGCCAGGTCAGAAAGTCACAGAAGGCTTGAGCCTGAGACATGACCTCCTTCCAGCTCCCGTTTGGCAGCTCCCTGTAAAAGTGGAGCTGGTGCTCACTACTAGAAGAAAGGCTGGTCTTCTTCAGCTCTCCCTAATCCTTTCTGCTCCTTCCATGAAGCCARTCTATGGGGTGTTAAAAACTCTCTGTGTGAAAACTTTTTGCATCCTGCCAGTGGCAATGCTGGATGGGGACCAGCTGGATGGAGAAAACCGTCAGTCATTCTGTCGGATGTGGGAGAGATGCTGACAACCTTTTGTAAGCTGGTTTCCCACACTCGTTCTAATTATTGTTTTTTTGGGGGATAGCATCAAGGAGAAAACACCTATGAATTAGGTACTGTGGCAAGGAAAAGAGAGCCAGGATAGAGCTTCTGTGAAAGCAGAGGGATGATCCTACACCGCAATGTGTAGCCAGAGTGTGTGGGAATCAAGTGAGGCTGTGACCAAACTTTTGGTGGAGGAGGCACCAAGCAGTTCTCTGGCTCTGACAGACAAGGATGTTCACACAGGTTTGGTCCCATCAGACAAACAGTCCCATCTATGATGAGATCCTTTCCAACCAGTTAAGACCATCACTCCAAATGTCCCCCCATTTTTTCTTCCCCCTTACATACTGAGTGTGATGTCACAGGGTGTTGAATATCCCTTTGTTCAGTTGGGCTCWCCTGTCCTGGCTGTGCCTCCTCTCAAATCCCTAGGAGCCTCCAGCCTCCTCCCCAGCCTGACAGCACRAAAAGCAGAAAAGGCCTTGGCTCTGTGCAARCCCTGCTCAGCAATAACAAAAACATCTCTATATTATCAACCCTGTGTACAGCAGAAATCCAAAACACAGCCCCATACCAGCCACTGTGAAGAAAATTAACTCTACTACCCCAGCCAAAACTAGCACAAAGGGGAGAGAGAAACTTAGTAGATCATTCCCTCTCCCTCATGGGGTAGGTGCACATGCATAGCTTGTATTAAACATCAGCAAATCCCTCTCACAGGGATGGGATCAGGCAGAATCACACTTTATGGCAAAGCACAGGTTCTATCAGTGGGAGGACAGGGCATCCTTGACTGAGGTGCCCACAGAATGACATGTTTATTTACCAYAAAATAAACAGTGCAGAAGGGTGAGCAGTGGGGTGGAAGGGAGCAGAAGAAGAACGACACAGTTTTCTTGTTTTTTTTCCTATCTGTATTTTCCATTGGAGACTTGGTTTTCATCAGTCCCTGTTTTTGGTGAGGGAATAACAAATGCCCTCCAAGGTTAGATGGTGCTTTATTGAAAGGCCATACCTGGTACCACACTTCAGAAAATCCTGCAGAGAGAGGTCTGAACTCCCGAAGGAGCAGCCAGACTGTGCCCAAGCTCTGGTGCCAGGAGACCAGGAGTTCAGCTAATTTTAGGTGAGGCCCTGGTTATGCCAGATGTAGTCAGTAAGCTTGCCCAATCTTTCCTTTCATACCGACTCTTGCTGTAGGATTTTTATTAAATGTTTAGCATGACCTGGAACCCAGAGGAAGCATTCAGCCTCTTTGATGCTAATCTGAACCACCAAAGGTTCACTTTGTGYTGCCAGCAGCACCCAGTGCCAGGGTGATTAGTGGTCTCCTGGGAGGTATCTCAGCCTCTTAGGATTTGACAGGGAAACAATAAAGTTTGCAGTAGAGCCCAGTTTCAGCTGTGCCCATCTGCTAAATGACAAGTGGTAAAWGAGAGTTCCCTTCAATTGTAGCAGTTCATGACTACTCATGAAGTCATATAATGATCTCATCTCAGTTATTCACCATGTCCTTTCTTCTACCTGACACAGTGAAGATGTTTTTCTTTCCAACAGCAGAGAGTAAAACCAACCCCAAATCCCTGTTAATGCAGATCTAATGCACATGCAGTGCACAACAGAAGCATCTCTTGTTTCTGCCTTTAGCTGCCACATCTGAAGGGTTTTTCCTTCTAAGAGCTGGAAAGACAGGCTACTGCCTACCTTTTTAGGTGTTCCCTTGTCGTAGCAGGGGCCTGGCGTTTGTCTCCCTGGATGTTAAACACTCTGCTGCCAGGTGAGGACTGCACATCCCTGTTCCCAGATCCTCACAGCAAGAAACCTCCTGCTCATGGCACTCCTTAGAAACAAAGACTTCAGGCTGAGGCTGAGAACCATGTGGCATTGGTGGGAGATGTTCACTCAAATTAGTTCCTGATTCGGGTGGGAACACCTTGAATGAGAAGATTCCCACATCCATCCTAAATGGGCCATCCTGGAACAGAGACCAGCTGTCTGTGTCCTTATCTGTCCCTGTGGGGACAGCTAAGGGGTGAAAGGAGGTGTTAATAGGAGGAAGAAGAGGAGGCACTAAGATGTGAGGACAAAGGGAAAGAATGCCAACAACTTGTCTCCTTGTGCAGAAGGAAGAGCAAGACAGGAAAGGGATGCTGTGTGGAGGCAAATAGGAGTAAAGATAAGCCAGTAATGCTGAAAAGGCTGAATGAATCTGCTAAGTCAGTGCAAAGCCTAAGCTTTCACAAGGACAGYGCTGTTGACTTCAGAGTCAGAAGGGTTTATGAGAAACAGAGCCAGGAAACAGAAGTTATCACCATCTACATTTGGGTAACCATAATGCCAAGAATAACTTAGTAAATAGGAAGTTAAAAGCCAGGAGCTCGTCAGCTGAAGTGAACAGGGAAAGTAGAGCAGGACCATGAGTGACAACTGAGAAACAGGACAAATGCAAGCCTGGCATGCAAGGAAACAATTGTTTCTTACTCTTTGTAAAAGCTGGCACAAACAAATTTTAAAAGCAGAACTACTGTTTCCAATACAGCTTTCCATGCATGTGCAACACGCAATTTAACCACCACTRAAGTACATCTTACCTTTGGTGGATSCTGATCTAAATATGCCCACATTTTACAAGTCACATGGTAGATTTTCCATGGCCTTTAAAGCTATTTTGAGTCAAGGACAARTACCTGAAAAATCACAGATCTTTAGTACAGAATTTTAAACTAAGCTGTGAAGCACTGTGATCAATAAGCTTACTGCTTTGTTGCCTCTAAGAAATTCAAAGCAGCMACTGCAGATTGCTCTACCAAACATTTAGAACCTGAGATGGGAAAATATATTACAACCCACAAGAGCTTTTGCTTACTGTCCTTTAAAGGGATTATAATCACAGGTTTCACAGGACGATACACACCAGCCYTGAAGTTGTGAACTCCTCAGTCTCTCTGAAGGTTCTGAAAGCCCATTCATCATGGGCTGCTTTAAAAATAAAAGAAACACACCTTTCTTTTCTTAAAAAGAAATTTTTAAAAATGGTGTCTTTGAAAAAGTTTGACTAATGTTTGCCAGTGAAATTTGCATGAAGAAGACATTTGTTGCTGAATAAAATATTGTGAAGACAAGACATTTGTAAGCTTTATTCACCGTGGAGAATTCTGAAGAAAAGTTTGYGACAAAAGCAACAGGACTTTCAAGTCTGAAAAGATTGTTACAAGTTTTAAAATATTGAMATGAAAGGAGACAAGAGGAGAAGAGGGGAGGAAATGGCTGGGTTGCCATGTACAACTCAGCAGCCACATGTAAAGCTCTCAGATCTGGGATCTTCAGGCACGTTATAACAAGGAGAAAACACAGGAAATGGAGAATGTTTTTATCTCTGTAGCCAGGAGTGCCAGCATTGATGTCTTCTCAAGAAACARCAACTCAGCTTCTGGAATGGTTAGTTAAACCCAAGGATGTCCCAAGTTTCTGGGAAGCAGGCTTGGGAAAATGGATTATGCTGGCACCWGGAGCAGTAGCAAAAGATGATTGGAACTGCCTTTTGAAATGTCATTTGAGCATTTCTGCTGCTATTACTCTGGACTTCAGGAATGAATGCACTGCATGAACAAAGTTACTGCAGACCCATGCCCACCTCCTGTGGTTGCCTGGATCAAGATGACAACCAACATAAAGTTGTCTGCAGAGCCTKTGGAAGGATGAAAAGCTTTTCTGCTGGTGATGAACCAGCCATCATCTTAAGGATTTGCTGCATCATGATAACCATGAACCTCCTCATCATCCCAGATATCACGGGAGGATTCATCTGTTGGTGTATTAATGAAAGTAAAASTATTATTTGTGGGCATATTTCCATRTGCCTATATCCTTATCCAYGAAAAAGCAACATTTRTTAYGTTTACACATAATGAAATATGTTCTGCTCTATCCATAGGCCYTTTGTCACACCACTGTTGCTATTTAGCTGTGTCACACCAGGGCCTCATTTTGTCACATCAAATTATCATCAGGCTTCACCTTTGGCCACAGAAATCTGGGGACAAAACTATGATGGTTTAAAAAACACCGGGTGAGACACTCTCACTAAGCACTTGTGATGTGTGCAAGGYGTACTTGTTGAAAAGCTACAGCTGSTCTGAGGAGGAAGGGCCATTCAGAAAATGCCATTAAAGAGGACGTTTCCTCTGCACTCACCTGGTACAGAAGCCCCTTCAGAATCCAGGATGAATGGCACAGATCATCCCTGGCATTCTCCTTTCCCCAGGAGACCACAAATGATGTTGGAGGGTGCTGGWAGGTGTTCTCTGTCAGGACATCCTTGGTCCAGAAGTTGGTGCTGGGTTTGAGGAATTACTTTGGGGTCAAAGTACTTTCATAATGTGAATCTCCAAAAATCTTAGGTAGTGTGAGACAGAAGTAACACTTTTGCCATCCATTTTCAATAGGCTTTCCAAAGACAGTCACCTTGGGGGGGCAGATCTGTGACTGTGTGGCACAGCACAACCCGCAGCAGAAGCAGGCAGCCACTGGTGCACCTCTTTCTCCAAAAGAAATGACCTTTGGGATGCAAAATCTCAACTGTATAACTGCAAAAGCTGTTCTCTGCCATTCCCCAGCCCTAAGGAGGCACCTCACAGGAGCTTGGCTTGGTGCTCTGCTCAGCCAGGACTGTGCCTCCTTTGGATCGTGTAGGGATGGACTCTTTTAACATCCTCAGCAGCAGCCAGGCCAGCTCTGAGGAGAGCTTGTTTTTGGGACAGCCATCTGCAGCATCAGCAGTAATTACAGTAGCACCCCTTCCCTGGGCATGTGCCCCTTTCCAGGCTGGTGGTGGAAGGCAAACCCTGCTCATCCCCTCCTGTGCAAAAATGGCATTTGTGTGCAGCTGCTGTAGGTAAACAAGCACAAGCTCAGGCTCCTCCTTGCTGCGGGAATGTGCTGGCCCTGGGAGCCTTTGCCCTCCTTCCTGGGGGGAATTCACTAGCCACAATGCCCTRCTTGAAGTGGGGATCACAGGAGCAGAAATACACCCCATCAGGCCTTTGCCAGCCACTATTAATGCAAACCATATTTATAGCAATAAACCAAATACCTTATTCATGTAGGGTTTCAATGCAACATGCCTACAGCCCTCTATCAGGAGGTGTGGAAGCAAACAAGATGCTCCTGGACATGCTGCACAGTGGTTTTCTTCTTCATGGCACACAATTGTAGAGATCTCTGAGCACAGGGATGAAAATACCTGCTGCCACGACACATCTGGTGTATGCCAGCTGTCAGCATTCAGTCAAGGGAAGTTTTGGCCTCTCAAGGCCATAATTCTCCTCTCCACATACACACCAAACAAAATTTGCCTTCCTAGAAGTGTTTCTAGGCAAGATTCTTGGAGGGCTGTGCATGGGACTAGGGACAAGCCATGGTCCAGCACCACASTGTGGGCTTTCCCTACAAACCGTGGCAAAGGGTCATCTCTGAACAGGTTTTCAAAGTGCAAGGCAGCCAGATGGGGTTGCAAGTTGTGAAAGACCAACATAAAGTTTCAGACATTCCTGGACCATTTCAAAACGTGTTTTGACGAGCCCAGTTGCATGGGGTTTTCTGCAAGGCCTTTTATGATTATATCTCTCAGTAGAAGACTCAGGACTGCTTTAAAGAAAGAAAAACAAACAAAAAGATGCAATTTAACTCCAAATACCTGAAGAGACTAAGCAGGGAACCCAACTGTGGAAAACACACTGCAGTGTTTATTTGAAGATTAAAAATGCTGCTGCAAACCACTCGGGTCTGATTTAGATTATAAAGGGTGTTTGGTTATATAAATGCAAGGGATGTTTTAAAGTCTTTCAGCGAGGCCCTTTCAGCAGTTCTGCTCACAACAGAAACAAGGTGCTGAGTTCAGCCAGTGCTTTCACCAGGCCCCCTGTGCTTGTGGGGAGGTTTTATGAGCAGGGGTTGAGTTCAAGGCCCTCCAAGGGAGAGCAGGACAATATGCAGGGAAACAAAATGCTCTCCCAAGTAGCCCAGGGGAATCTTCTGGAAGTTCAATACCTGCAGTGACCTGTTAACCTGATGCAAAGTATGTCCCCAAAAGGACAGATTTACCCCAGCYTTCAAAAAATACCCAGCATGTTTGAAGCAGAGAGTTATTGTGAAGGGAAAAGCAAGGTCTCTTATTTCTGGCATCCAGGTCCCCATCCATACTCCTCCCCATTCCTATGAAATGACAGTTGGTTCAAGATTTGTCACCTAAACCCATCACATGGCTGTTCCTGAGGAACCACAGGCTGCCCTCCTGAGTCAACAAAGCATTTGCAAAGCAGGGTTTTACAGCAACCACATGATATTGGCTGGCACAAAGAACTTAGTTTGCTCAATACTGTGCATGTTTGTTGTACACTAACTTTTACTAGGGATGCCAGGAACATCAGGAATTACTGAAAAACATCWTTCCACAATGGCATTTTCCTATCCATTTTCAAAGCCTCAAGGCTGAAATGTACTCTTTCAGGGACAACCCCCAAACAAACCATGCTTCCATACAAGTGGAAGGGTTGATGAACCCTCYACATGAAGGGTTTGTTTGCCTTCCCACTGCTAACTTCGTGCCAATGTCAAGCACAGGCAAGGACCCTGTAACACTCTGGTTCCCTTACACAAGGAATGACAGAGCCTGATGAAATTTATTTGCCAATGCAATGATCTTCAGTGATGTGAATGGCAGCCAGCCTTCTGACGCTCTGATAAAAGGGTAGTATTTATCCTATATGTAGAACTCCCAGGATTTCAGGTCCTGTTTCTTCCATAGAGTCAAGAAGAGGTTACAGACAGGGCACTTGGACAACACTCTGAAGATACTTTAATCCTTTACCACTCTGACAATATCTTTGAGCTGCTACCACTAAGTCCCAGGCCAAAACAAAAGAGATGGCCTGGCCTTCTTCAATGCAGCACTTGGAATTTCCCAAAATTTTAAAAAAAAATTTGGCAACTGCAACTCACAACCTTAGTGCAGACATTCAGCTCTAGCTGTCTTGATTACCTAAGGCAGCGCATCGGAGTAGACGTACAGCTCTACTTGATGATGATAACACACTTCCAATGCATCAACATAATACTTCCCTTTAGATCTGAGCAACTGCCTGAGTCTAAAATGTCAATTTGACATTCTGAACATCTGGTTCAGCCATCTACATCACTCACTTTTCCTTTGCACTCTTCCTGTTGCTTTAGTGCTAAAGGCAGAGGAGGGAGTCTGCAAGCCAAGATTTGCTCCTGGAGACTAAAACATGAGCAACTCATGTCAGGAATCAGCACTTCTAGGATTTTGTTCCCAAATATAAGGTAGGCATTAAGAAGGCACAGAAAAGGGTATCCTTAAATTAGTTAACAAAAAGAAATAAGAATATTCTCAGCCTGACTATTACTGCAAGGTCACTGCATTCCGTTGTACTTTGTTATTCAAAATGGAGCTGCTGCGTAATTTGAGAGGTTTTTCATTACATACGAAGTTGAACCATCTCTGAAATAGTTCCTGCTGAAGTTAATATCAAGTCATTCTTGCTTCCCACTGTCCCATTTTCCAGTATACCACATTTSTGCACTGACAACTGGTAATTGCACGGCAGGATCCAAAACATTTTGGCAATAGATCACAAGACTCTTCAGGATGTAGGAGGAAACATGGGATTACTCAAGAAATGGGAACACATTAGCCAGTTAACATGATCAGAAAATTAGCATTCAAAAAGTCATTTACAGGTTTCAAGGTCAGCGTATTAAGAGGGAAACAATTCACAAASTTTAGAACTGTTGTTTCATATTGCTGGAAAACTCTGCCACGACACCACCTTCTCTTGTTTGTGTATTTATCCTGTCTTGAGTTACTTCTACCTTTAAACTGTGCAGCAAGTCTCTGCAACACTGTACCAGAAGTAAAACAGGGTCTGTAACACACACTGGTCTGTCACAAGTGGGCCTCAAAAGCCAGGAGTTTCAGCAGTCCCTTTGGAAGTCTCACCAACTCTCGGTTTTATACAGCACAGGTCAAATCCCATCTGCCCCCCCAACCACGTACAGCCCCATTTTAATGTTYCCAATCCCACAAGAGTTCTGTCTGCAGAAACACCAGAACTGAGATGTTGGAAAATAATGGACAGACAACGGCAGGAATAAGATTTTTGTAGGTTTAGTGTTTGCAATTTGTTTTACAGTTTATAATGAAATACTGTTAAGAGAGAGTCTACATTCAYATGTTTCAGGCAAAATACAGTTTTAAAATTGTAAGGCACTTTAAGATGTCCTAAAAACAAATGCTTATATAAAAATCCAACAAGAGGRATGGATGAGAACTCTTTCTACCCTTAGTGTTCTGGTCAGTAAATGAACAATTCTCTAGTCAAACAGGCAAGTGAAATAATAATAGAAAGGTTTCCAAGACATAGTTACTGCTGTATTAGTGTGCATTTTGGAGCAGCCTATTTGAAGTGTCTTCAGTTGGGGAGGGAGGGCATGGTGTGAATAAGATGCATTAAAATAGTTCTTTGAACTGGGCAACAAAGATGCATTGCAAGGATTAAGTTTCATTACTTTCATTGGATTAAATTCCTTCCATTCATTATTGCCAACAAGAGCAAGGAACAAAAAGGAGCTGGTTCTCCCCACCCTCCCCCCCACTCCCATTATAATTCAACACAAGATTTCAAAGACTTAAAATGACCAGGACAGAASCTCATGAAAAACTGCATCTGGCCACTTCAGAGTATGTTTAAATATTCATTACTGACTTCCTCAGGTCTCACCTCTTATTAAAGAAAGAGAAACATAAAAGAATTGGCAACTGTCTAAGTTGCTTTYGGTCAAATTGGTATTTTGCCTCTTTTGAACACGACCCCAGTGTTCCCATCAAGTACCTGCACTCAGAAACACCAGCAGCTCCCCTTGGCAGAGGCTCGGTGGGGCAGGGGATGAATGCAGGCAGGGCCCTGGGCCCCACAGAGAAGAAGGAATGAGCAACTTTGCTTAACACACTTGTGTCTCAGCTTAAGAACAGCTACAAAAGCTGAACTGGGCTGCTGTAGCAACAAGGGGWCTGATACCAAAACACTGACTGAAGACTTCACTTGAAGGTGCATCTGTAGGAACTGAAATCTGCTGAAAACTGACAGGAAAAAACCAAACAAACCTACAGTGGCAAAACACTCAGGGCCCCTTAGAAGGAGAGGGTAGAAACTAATCCCTATCATCCATCTGTGTATTTGCAAGTTGTGTCTTACCTATTTCATTGCCCAGTACATGTTCAAGTCTTTGGGGGCTAACAATTGCTGAAAAATTACTCCCAGGGGCTCAGTGTGTTAGGCACTACAGYATACACCTGCATCCCTGGTCCTCTCAGAACTACCTTGGAGGGGAAAAAACCTCAAACCAAACCAACCAACTATAATTTGTTTTTCCTACAAGTTCCTGATTGTTTTAAATTCTTACTTGAATTGCACTTTARAGCCCAGCAGCAAAAAGAAAACTTGGTAGCTATATTCAGGAATATATATATATAATTCTTTTAAGAGACAAGAGATTTTATCAAGTCTAAAGATGCAYAGATATCAACTGCAAAAGCTGTAAAGTTTTGACCTGGCTACAGTGAATAATCTGTGGAAAAAAAAAAGATTAACCTAATAGACCATATAATATTTAGGCTGAAGTGGGATGCCTGTTCAGTTAGGAAAGAAACTGCACTTAAGGATCGAGCTAAATTAGAACCAGCCACCACTGGTCTTAACTCATCACACATAGAGGTGCTCCTGTGCAAACAGGAACTCTGATGAAATCTAGCTTTGTGAGGTGAAAAAATGCATGACTTCAAGGCAGCTGCTGCTAAAGACAAGAAAGGAAGGTGGTACCTCATGGCCCTGAGCTCAAAAGATCTTGAGATCTCAACTTGTGTGGCTCACTTTTGCTGGCAGGAGAGTCAAGCTCTAGATCACTGGATTGATTGCTACAGTTATACCAGCAGGCAAGTTAAAACTGTGGCTCTGGAATCATCTTACTGTCATTCAGCATTGGTGTGACTATGTTCARTTGGGACAGCAAGAAACATCTGAAAAATGAAATTAATAAAACAGGCCACTCACTGGTTGCAATTTCACTAACAGCATGCAGTTGGTTTCTCTCAAAATCTGTAGGTTCTTCTTCCCAAGCAAATCTCACAGAATTTGCTGAAGTGACATCCAGTTGCTGGGCACATATACTTTATTGTGTCTTAAAAATATATTTAAAAAAATTATTTGGAAAGGCATAGAGCACATGCAGTTAATTCCCTGTGGATCTATGCACATGGGGAATCACGATTTTACAACCAGGTAATTTCTTTCAAATTCCAGTTCTTTCCAAGGRAAGCTGGGGAAATAAGGAGTACTGTCAAGGAAATGCAAAGCAAGAAATTCAAGCTGCACACCAAGACAGCCTGGAAAATACAAAGTTTCACAGACCTTGTTCTTCAGGTCATATGAAAGGAAAGACTATAGCTAAACTATTAGCTGTAGTCTAATTTAAAAAAAAATCACTAAAGTTAGTTATAAAGAGCAGAATTATCAAAGTGCTTTAATACATAAAGTATCAAACATAATTAAACAGGACCATTAACAGAGAGCTGCCATAAGATGTTCAAATAGGTACATGTGCTTTCTGAATGCAGGAGAGAAGCACAGTTTTTTAAATTACCCTGTGGGGCCAAAGTGGGTTAAGAAAGTTTTTCTTGTTCATTTCAGCTTCTTAACATGATGGTTTTGCTCTGTTCATGCATTCAAAGGCACAGTTGGATTTGCTCTATCAGAAACTCATCAAAAAGACTGTCTACCATCAAATATTAATAACAGGGCAGCTCTCACTGAGTGAAACACACAACAGCCTCATCAAGTAGATTTATAGATACCTGTCAATTAGTAATATTAATTTTATAAAATATTTTTTATGCTTTAAAATTCTGAGCTGTTTTCTGCAGCTTTCCTTTAAACATAGTTTAAGATAACTGAGTGTGTTACTTGAACCATCAACAAACTGCCAAAGCTATTGCAACAAGAGCAAATGCAAACAAATAAATAAGGAAGACATTTCAAAAGCACCTCGTGCAAGAAGTTCAGTTTCAAACATGCCTTTGCCTCCCTACCAGCTTTTCCTCTCGTGTTAAGAATCAGGAAAAAATTCATTCTCCACAGCACTTCTCTGTGTACTTTCAATTCACTGAGCTGCTGTGTATCTTAGGCAGATGAACCTTAAAGATGTAAAGTAACTCTACCAAGCACAAACTGCAGTGGGGAAATGTGGCTGTTCATAAACAAAAAGTCTCCATCGAGACCTTCCCTGCAATTGACAGCTGTAAAAGCAGATTTGCTCCAGTAAGCTGAGACTCAAAAGCATGACACAGAGCATCACATCTGGTCCCTTGAACAGGCCACAAGTCTGAAGTAAGAGCACAGCAGAACAACYYGTCTGTTTTCTGAAGGCACCATAAAGACAGCAACACTTCAGGTGTAATAGGAAGAGGGAGCAGGAGGAAAAATAACAAATACTGTTAGAAAGAGATATTAAGAGGAGAAAAAA